>NC_134359.1:76959729-77139729 GCF_048569485.1 Anomaloglossus baeobatrachus | reverse complement strand
TTCGTGCGGCGTCACAGCGGCGTCACACGGCAGGCGGCCAATAGAAGCAAAGGGGCGGAGAGCAGCCGCATGAAAGTCACGCCCACCTCGTTGCTGGAGGACGCAGGTACGTTGTTGTTCATTGTTCCTGGGGTGTCACACGTAGCGATGTGTGCTGCCTCAGGAACGATGAACAACCTGCGTCCAGCAACAGCAACGATATTTGGGAAATAGACGACGTGTCAAGAATCAACGATTTGGTGAGTATTTTGCATCAATATCGGTCGCTCTTACGTGTCACACGCAACGACTTTGCTAACAAGGCAGGATGTGCTTCACAAATTCCGTGACCCCAACGACATCTTGTTAGCGATGTCGTTGCGTGCAACGGGGCCTTTACACTAGGAATCTACAAAATGCAGGAGTTATCAGAATGTACTCCTTTAAAGACAACCTGTCTTGCCTTTTGTTAACATTAACCTGCCCCTAATGTTTTTTTGTTTTTTTTTTAAATTCCATATATTTATCTTAAAAAAAGACCTTATATGCTTAGGTGCATTCAGTAAACACCTTAGGTTTCAGTCATAGGGGCAGATCTTCTGCTGGGATCTGTCACTGTCACTCAAGTTCAGGCATGATTCTTTTCTTGACTTAAGGCCGCTTTACACGCTGCGATATCAGTACCGATATCGCTAGCGTGCGCACCCACCCCCATCGGTTGTGCGACACGGGCAAATCGCTGCCCGTGGCGCACAACATCGCGCAGACTTGTCACACTACTTACCTGCCTAGCGACGTCGCTGTGACCGGCGAACCGCCTCCTTTCTAAGGAGGCAGTTCGTTTAACGTCACAGCGACGTCACAGCAGCATCACCGAACCGCCGCCCAATAGAAGTGGAGGGGCGGAGATGAGCGACTGGAACATCCTGCCCACCTCCTTCCTTCCTCATTGCAGGCGGCCGCCGTTAAAGTGAGGTTCCTCGTTCCTGCGGTGTCAAACATAGCGATGTGTGCTGCCACAGGAGCGGCAAACTACTTCGTACACTGAGCAGCAGCGATATTCGAGAATAGGGGGGCATGTCACCAATGAGCGATTTTGACCGTTTTTGCGACGATTCAAAATCGCTCATAGGTGTCACACGCAAAGACATCGCTAAAGCGACCGGATGTGTGTCACAAATTCTGTGACCTCAACGAGATCGCTTGAGCGATGTTGCAGCGTGTAAAGCGGCCTTTAGTCATGCCCGCACCATTGGTCCTTCACCAGCACTTCTCTACTGAGCACTGCACATTATGGTCACATGATCATGACACCAGCACAGCTCCTGCACAGCCACTTCCCACAGGTCCTTCACTATCACTTCTCTACTGAGCTTCGCCCATTACGGTCACACGATTGGGACATCAGTGCACAGGTCCTTCACCACCCCTTCTCCAATGATGAGCTTCGAAGAAGGATTTGTGCTGATGTCATGATCATGGGACTTTAATGGGCGGAGCTCAGCAGAGAAGTGCTGGTGAAAGACCTGTGATGTAATCAATTACAATGCGGAGGGCGTGACAAAGTTAAGAAAAGAATCATGCCTGAACTTGAGTTCTAGTGACTGATTTTAGCAAAAGTGGTACCCCTATGAAAGAAAAGTAAGGTATTTACTGCATCCAAACAAGCATATAAAGTCTTTTTTTTAAGATAAATGTCGCGGGCGGAGGAGGGGACGCCGCGCTTCTCCCACTGCTCGGGTCCGGCTGCCGCGGCTGCTGCGGCCTGCTGCTGCTCGGTGGCTCGAGCGATGGGCCGGATCCCGGGGACTCTAGCGGCGCTCCTCGCCCGTGAGTGAAAGGGGGTTTGGGTGTGGGGATTGTTTATTGTCCGTGACGCCACCCACGGTTGTGGTGATTATGTGGACAACACCGCTGCTCTGGCTGGGGATCCCGGGGAGTGATGGTATGGAGCAACCGGTTGTTGTTTTGCCCCTCCGTGGGTAGGGGTTGGTGATCCCGGGGCCCAGTGATGGAATTGGGATGGTGGGCAGGCGGGTAGGGGGCCTGTGGAGGTGCAGGGGCAGCGCTGTGCCGTACGGCACGGAGGTACTCACTCAGCCAGTAAACACGACACAGTTCTCGGTAAACAAACGGCTGGTTGGACGGGTCCCTCGGACGGTTGCTGTTGTTGTTTCTCCCCTGACCCAGTTTAGTGGGATAAGTCCTTTCTTTCGCCTCAGTGCACCCTCCTTCTGCGTTCCGGCTTCCAGCTGGCTCCCCGGTTCAGTACCGGTGGGCCACCGCCCAGCCCCGGCTACCTACGGTTCCACCAGCTGTCTCCCTGGCTCCCTGCAGACGGCCACTACCGTCTGCCGGACTCTCTGTACGAGGCCCTAGGCTCCAACCTAGGCCCCTGGCTATGTCTGCCTCTCTGCAGACCTTCTCTCTTCCTCTCCTAGGACTTGACTGGGCTTGTTTCCTGCCTCAGGCCAGCTCACTCCAGGGTGGGCGTCTCCATTTCCTGACTCCGCCCACCTGGTGTGTCAGTCTGAGCCCGAGGCAGAAAGCAGGTCACTTTGGGGATGTCTGCTGTGAACTGCTGGGGGTGGGGGTGGGGGTGTGTTGTTACCTGTGTCCCCTGGCTTGTCCAGGGCGACACATTAACACATGGAATTTACTTTTTTTTTTTTTTTAAACCATGTCAGTGATGCACATTGCATCATTTAACACACACTGGAGGTGGGTTAATATAAGACAGGTTCCCTTTAAGATCCATTTCTAAAAGGGAACATTTCAAGTAAACCATCACATTCTGCTGTGCACCAAGAATTGAAAATATTTTTGCACCTAGGTCCCTAATTTCATCGAAAAAAAATAAAAAATGAAAAAATGAAAAAAATCTACTAAAAAAATTGTTACTCATCCTGGAAGTTACAAATGCAGAGGAAGTTACAAATGCAGAACCCCGTGCTCACAGCCTGTGTTGTAAGACCATTCCACAATGACATTTCAGAATTTAAATGATATTATTCAAGGGGTCAGGGAAGTTCACTACATTACAGAAATGACCATGCCAGATCTAATCTATCTAATCGAATGGTGCTGCAGTATACAATATTAGGTAGAAATAAAAAAAGCACTTCACATGAGTCTTAATACAGATCCAAGATTACTAATACATTTATGAAGGATGGTGTATCCACACACTGCACTTTCTCATGCTACTGATCCAAACCCAATTTCTATTATTAATATGAACCATATACAGTTAGGTCCAGAAATATTTGGACAGTGACACAAGTTTTATTATTTTAGCTGTTTAGAAAAACATGTTCAGAAATACAATTATATATATAATATGGGCTGAAAGTGCACACTCCCAGCTGCAATATGAGAGTTTTCACATCCAAATCGGAGAAAGGGTTTAGGAATCATAGCTCTGTAATGCATAGCCTCCTCTTTTTCAAGGGACCAAAAGTAATTGGACAAGGGACTCTAAGGGCTGCAATTAACTGTGAAGGCGTCTCCCTCATTAACCTGTAATCAGTGAAGTAGTTAAAAGGTCTGGGGTTGATTACAGGTGTGTGGTTTTGCATTTGGAAGCTGTTGCTGTGACCAGACAACATGCGGTCTAAGGAACTCTCAATTGAGGTGAAGCAGAACATCCTGAGGCTGAAAAAAAAGAAAAAATCCATCAGAGAGATAGCAGACATGCTTGGAGTAGCAAAATCAACAGTCGGGTACATTCTGAGAAAAAAGGAATTGACTGGTGAGCTTGGGAACTCAAAAAGGCCTGGGCGTCCACGGATGACAACAGTGGTGGATGATCGCCGCATACTTTCTTTGGTGAAGAAGAACCCATTCTCAACATCAACTGAAGTCCAGAACACTCTCAGTGAAGTAGGTGTATCTGTCTCTAAGTCAACAGTAAAGAGAAGACTCCATGAAAGTAAATACAAAGGGTTCACATCTAGATGCAAACCATTCATCAATTCCAAAAATAGACAGGCCAGAGTTAAATTTGCTGAAAAACACCTCATGAAGCCAGCTCAGTTCTGGAAAAGTATTCTATGGACAGATGAGACAAAGATCAACCTGTACCAGAATGATGGGAAGAAAAAAGTTTGGAGAAGAAAGGGAACGGCACATGATCCAAGGCACACCACATCCTCTGTAAAACATGGTGGAGGCAACGTGATGGCATGGACATGCATGGCTTTCAATGGCACTGGGTCACTTGTGTTTATTGATGACATAACAGCAGACAAGAGTAGCCGGATGAATTCTGAAGTGTACCGGGATATACTTTCAGCCCAGATTCAGCCAAATGCCGCAAAGTTGATCGGACGGCGCTTCATAGTACAGATGGACAATGACCCCAAGCATACAGCCAAAGCTACCCAGGAGTTCATGAGTGCAAAAAAGTGGAACATTCTGCAATGGCCAAGTCAATCACCAGATCTTAACCCAATTGAGCATGCATTTCACTTGCTCAAATCCAGACTTAAGACGGAAAGACCCACAAACAAGCAAGACCTGAAGGCTGCGGCTGTAAAGGCCTGGCAAAGCATTAAGAAGGAAGAAACCCAGCGTTTGGTGATGTCCATGGGTTCCAGACTTAAGGCAGTGATTGCCTCCAAAGGATTCGCAACAAAATATTGAAAATAAAAATATTTTGTTTGGGTTTGGTTTATTTGTCCAATTACTTTTGACCTCCTAAAATGTGGAGTGTTTGTAAAGAAATGTGTACAATTCCTACAATTTCTATCAGATATTTTTGTTCAAACCTTCAAATTAAACGTTACAATCTGCACTTGAATTCTGTTGTCGAGATTTCATTTCAAATCCAATGTGGTGGCATGAAGAGCCCAACTCGCGAAAATTGTGTCACTGTCGAAATATTTCTGGACCTAACTGTATACAACAGGTTTTATACTCTTAAAAAACTAGAAATGTACTTGATGTATAAGCTAAGAACTCTCTCTCTGTACAAAGTCCACAAGATGATAATGAAGTGTCATAGAAAAGAAAGTGCAGGATGCATATGGATATAAATCTGAATAAATACAATGCACAAATGTGTATAAGAAAACAAACTCTAAACCACAAAAATGTATCACCTTAAAGAATAAAAGTACTGCATACAAAATGCTTGTAACATACAGAGGTGAATCTTCATCTGTGACACCCCCAGGATGAAGCATCAGTGCGAAACGCGTGTCGGGGTGCCAGCAGATTCAGGATATCTCCTTTATCTTTTATGACACTTCTTTACTTTACTCTGATATGGATGAATTTCATGTGCTCTTCTCATGTTTTTCTTTGACCACTATCTGTTCATCTCTATATGTATTAGCAGTTTTTATGTAGTACTTTTATTTCTTAAGGTGATACATTTTTTTGTGGTCTACCTTTTATTTTCCTATCCAGATTGTATTTATTCAGGTTTTGGCTGGATGCACACGAACGTATGAAAAAATGGTCCCATTCTCGTCCAGGAGAGTAGGACGATTATTTCTCAGCAGCTATTAGTCATTTACAGGACCATTTACAGTGTGCTCTACTACATGATAGTAATGTATCCATAAAAACGGACGTCACTAGGATGGTCCATGTGCCGTTTGTGTTACATCAGTTTTTTTCTCACACCAATTGACTTGTATTGGCGAGTCTCAAACGATTTCGAAAGCAAATCGCAGCATGTTGTGACTTTTCTCTTATCCAGAATCTGGATGAAAAAAAGCTGACCATCTGCCCTGCCTTATTGACTAACATTGGTCTGATTCATACGCTCGTGTGAGTGTAGCCTTAGGCTATGTGCCCACGGGACTCTGTATGCGCGGATTTTGCCACGGAAAACCTGCGGATTTATCTGGATTTTCTAGATAAAGCCGCAGGTTTTAGCAAGTACAGACACTCCCCATGTTATCCTATGGGACATGGGGAGTGTCTGTGTCCATGCTGCGGTATGTGCAGCTGCGGAATATGCTGCGGATGTCCCGCAGCTGCACATAACTGCGTGTCAAATATTCCTGCGGAAATACCTGCGGAAATCGCTGCCCTCCAGGGACTTCCGCAGTTAAGTCGCATGAATGTCCACAGGTTTTCCGCAGATATTTTGCTGGAATCACACAGTTATGTATAGCTGCGGATTCCGTGGAACTGCGGACATATTTGCGGATATATCCACAGGTGCGAGCTCCCGTGGGTACATAGCCTTATAGTCACATGCGTCCTACGCTTTCTTTTCTCTGACATTTCATTGCCATCTTGTGGACTTTGTGAGAACTACATGTCATCCATCCATCACCATTCCTTTAGGTTTTTCCATTACATTTTTTGTGTGGGTCCTATACACACTTTAATCACACACATCCTATGTACTTACCTTGCTCGCAATTTTATGTATATTTTTCTATTTGAATTCATATTGTTCTTACGACCTTTCTTAGGATCTATTTTGAGTCACCTCTTCTTTTTATATATTTTGTCTTTTAATAATTTGGAATAAAATTGTGGTTTTACACGTCACTTCTTTGGCTCAATATTCCTTTTATTTATAGGTTCCTATCATTTGGAGTAGAACCTACTCTTCATCCAGGTTACCATTATAGGCTTTTTTCTTCCTCTACTTTAATTTTTTAGGTTTTTGTTCAGTGGAGGTGCTGTAACGAGTTTTAAAATGGGAGTGTAAATTGTGGACATTGTGTAAAGACAGAATTAGTGTGAATGTGGTACAGGGACTCTAAATTATAGTAAAAATATAGACACATATTAAAAGTACACTAAGATAAATATAGTAAAAATAGCAAAAAGGAGCTGACTATCAAAAAAGCATATGGTACTAATGTATAAAATAACAATATGAGATACATAATATAAGGCCACTCTATATTGGGATTTGTGAGAATTAAGACACTTTGTGGCGGGTTGTGTACCATCATAAAATAAAGAAATTGCAGAAGAAAAATAAAAGCAACAATTAGAGCATAAAACATAAAAAATATGAGATTATTATGTGTAAAAGGTAAAAATATATATAAAAAAGCTCTAGTAAAAACAATACATAGATTTGCCAAACTCATAAAATATTCCATGAGTCCATGAGGCTTTAAGGTATTCAACCTATAGATAAAGTAATTTTTTTTTTAGCATGTCCAATTGATTGGAGGGGAGGAGGTAAACTCAACTGTCAGAAAAGAAAAACCTGCCATGTTTGTTGGTACAGTGTCCAGAGAGACCATGATACATAAACTTGGTGTGAATTGAGCCCTTTATACATTGTTTACCTTGTTCTAGGAACATAATGCAGCCCGTATTTACACTTAGTAAGGTAGATATATGACCTGCCAGATCCAATTCATAAAGATTTTAATGGGAAGGTTTCCCCTGTTTTAGTTGACCTGAAAAATTGTGTTGTGCAAAATGGATTTGCAGAAGTGATATTTCTTTGCTTTGCATTTAAAACTGCCCAGCGGGCTGCATGTTCAAGGTTTGCTGTGTCGCTACTTCCAAAGGACTTCAGGTGATTTGGAGCTCCTAAGGCCGGTGTCACACTTGCGAGTGCCTTGTGTGTATCTCACGCAAGTCTTGCATTGCATCACCTAGTAGGGACTCACACTCTCCTTACAGGAGTGTCTCAGCTGCATGGAGATGCATGCAACCGACCCGCTCCTGTGAGGAGAGTATGGCGGGCTTTACCCGCTGCGACATCACTAGCAATTGCTAGCCATGTAGAGCGCGATAGCACCCGCCCCCGTCGCACATGCGATACGTGGTGATTGCTGCCGTAGCGAACATTATCGCTCTGTCAGCTTCACACGCACATATCTGGTCGGCGATGTCGCTGTGACCGCCGAACAATATCTCCTTCAAAGGGGAGGTGCGTTTGGCATCACAGCAACGTCACCGCGACATCACTAAGCAGCCGGCCAATAGAAGCGGAAAGGGCGGAAATGAGCGGGACATAACATCCCGCCCACCTCCTTCCTTCCGCATTGTCGGTGGCTAAGGAGATGTTTGTCGTTCCTGCGATGTCACACATAGCGATGTGTGGTGCTGCAGGAACGACAAACAACATCGTATCGGCAGCAGCAGTGATATTATGAAAAGGAGCGACGTGTCACCGATCAACGATTTTTGACGTTTTTGTGATCGGTGATCGTCACTCCTAGGGTTTACACGCTGCGATGTCGGTAACGGCGCCGGATGTGCGTCACTAACGATGTGACCCCAACGATATATCGTTACCGATGTTGCGATGTGTAAAGCCCACCTATGAGTCCGTGCCAGGTGATACAACGTGAGACTCGCGCGAGATACACGTGAGGAACTCGCAAGTGTGACACTGGCCTAAAAATCACATTGAGGGCTCTTTTCCACTTGCACATAGCTTGTGATGACACTATGACCAGACCACATATTACCACCACACATTGACCAAATGCAACCAATCACATACAATGAAGAAATACCACCACCCCGTGACCAGACCACAATGACCAAATAATACCACAAACAACAAAGAAATACCACCATACCGTGACCGGACCACATATTAACAGCATATGATGATCGAATCCAATCACATACAAGGGTCAAATACCAACACTCCATGACCAGATAACATATTAACCGAAAAGTACAATAATAATCATGAATAAACACCACAATACTAATAATACTAATAACAATAATATTACCATCATTGCCATTATACACAGGAGCTCTGTATAATGTCAGTGTACAGGTAATACAGTGATCACCAGCGATATTATACACAGGAGCTCTGTATATAGTGTATAGGTAATAAAGTGATCACCAGTGACATAATACACAGGAGCTCTGTATACAGTGTATAGGTAATACATGGATCACCAGCGACATTATACACAGGAACTCTGTATATAGTGTATAGTGTGTGTACATGTAATGCACAGACTTACCAGTGACGTCTCTAGTTTAAATTATTCATCTTCGCTTTTCCTCTTCATCTGGCGCTGACCGCCATCACTTCTTCCTGCCATGATGCTACTCTGCAGAAAATAACACACAGTCACCTATAGCTGATTACTCCCAGAGCACATTCCTCACTTTTCCCCCAATTTCTACACTATGTCAGACTTTTGTTCTCCCATGGAAGACAGTATCCTCAAAATAAAATTATATTTCATCAGTAATAATGTCCCCTAATTTGCCCCTACAGTTTAATGGGGATAAAAGTTGTAGTAGTAGATAATAGTAATTATCTCTACTATTTGCCAACATAAACCAATAATGTATGTTCCTTGTTCTGGCCCCATATAGTAATTATTTCTCCCATCCTGGCAGCCTTTATTTAATAATGTCTCTTATCCTGGCCCCCTTTATTTAATAATGTTTCCCATCCTAGACCCCTATGTTCCCCCATCTTGGGCCCCTATGTTCCTCCGTCCCCGGCCCCTAAACTGCCTTATCCATTCACAGAGGGAGGAGCAAAAACATTTTTCTCACCTTCCTGTGCTCCCCGACATCCTCTTGTGGCTTCATATCCGGCACGGTCAAATGTCCACCTCACCATCTGAGGCCATCCACAGACGTCAGACAGCGGCATATAGCAGTCATGTTAAAAGATGTGAGGCACACAGACATGCACACACACTGACACATGACACAGTATTCAAGCCCCTTGAATTTTTCAACCCTTTCCCACATTTCAGGCTTCAGACATAAAGATAAAAATTGTAATGTTATGGTGACAAATCGACAACAAGTAGGACACAATTGTGAAGTTGAGCAAAATGTATTGCTTATTTTAAACTTTTGTAAACAAAAGAATAAACTGAAAACTGGGGTGTGCAATATTATTCATCCCCTTTACTTTCAGTGCAGCAAACTCACTCCAGAGGTTCATTGAAGATCTCTGAATGATCCAATGTTGTCCTAAATGACTGATGATGATAAATATAAGCCACCTGTGTGGAATCTAGTCTCTGTATAAATGCACCTACTCTGTGATAGTCTCAGTGTTCTGTTTAAAGCACAGAGAGCATCATGAAGACCAAGGAACACAACACGCAGGTAAGTGATACTGTTGTGGAGAAGTTTAAAGCCGGATTTGGTTACAAAAAGATTTCCACAAGTTTAAACATCCCAAGAAGCACTGTGCAAGCGATCATATGGAAGGAATATCATACCTCTGCAAATCTACCAAGACCCGGCCGTCCCTCAAAAGTTTCATGGAAAAAACAGATCAGAGATGCAGCCAAGAGGCCCATGATCACTCTGGATGAACTGCAGAGATCTACAGCTGAGGTGGAAGAGTCTGGCCTTTATGGAAGAGTGGCAAGAAGAAAGCCATTTCTCAAAGATATCCATAAAAAGTGTTGTTTAAAGTTTGCAACAAGCCACCTAGGAGACACACCAAACATGTGGAAGAAGGTGCTCTGGTCAGATGAGACTAAAATCGAACTTTTTCGGCACAATGCCAAATAATATGTTCGGCGTAAAAGCAACACAGCTCATCACCCTAAACACACCATCCCCACTGTCAAACATGGTGGTGGCAGCTTCATGGTTTGGGCCTGCTTTTTTTCAGCATGGACAGGGAAGATGCTTAAAATTGATGGGAAGATGGATGGAGCCAAACACAGGACCATTCTTGAATAAAACCTGTTGGAGTCAGCAAAAGACCTGAGACCTGGATGGAGATTTGTCTTTCAACAAGACAATGATCCAAAACATAAAGCAAAATCTACAATGGAATGGTTCACAAATAAAGGTATCCAGGTGTTAGAATGGCCAAGTCAAAGTCCAGACCTGAATCCAATTGTGAATCTGTGGAAAGAGTTGAAAACTGCTGTTCACAAACGCTCTCCATCCAACCTCACTCAGCTCCAGCTATTTGCAAAGGAAGAATGGGCAAGAATTTCAGTTTCTCGATGTGCAAAACTTATAGACACATACCCCAAGTGACTGCAGCTGTAATCGCAGCAAAAGGTGGCGCTACAAAGTATTAACTTAAAGGGGCCAAATAATATTGCATGCCCCAATTTTCAGTTTATTATTTTTTATAAAAGTTTAAAATAAGCAATACATTTTGTTCAACTTCACAAATGTGTCCCACTTGTTGTTGATTCTTCACCATAAAATTAAAATGTTTTATCTTTATGTTTGAAGCCTAAAATGTTGGAAAAGGTTGAACAATTCAAGGGGCCCGAATACTTTTGCAAGGCACTGTATATACATACACAGACCAGGGCCCCAATACTGTTGCTGGCACAGCCGCCTAGGGCTCACTGCCACTGGCACAGCTGCCCGGGGCCCCGACACTGCCGCTGGCACAGTCGCCCGGAGCCCCGACACTGCCACTGGCATAGCCTCCCAGGGCTCACTGCCGCTGGCACAGCCACCCGGGGCCTCAACACTGCCGCTGGCACAGCGGCTCGGGGCCCTGACACTGCCGCTGGCAGAGCCGCCCGGGGCCCCGACAAAGCTGCTGGCGGAGCCACCTGGGGGCCCTAGCCCTGCCAGCGGTTACCAGCCTGGGGCCCTATGTGAAGCACGGAGAGAGGGGGGCCGCTAACGACCCAGGGCCGACCCTGGCTGCACCACTCTAAGTGATTGACAGGTCTGTCACATGTGTGTACATCAGGAGAGACCTGTCAATCAACTGTAACAAGGTGGGGAGAAGCTGGCCTGGGTGGTGGCAGGCTACTCTAGTCTATACTTATATTCCTGGCAGCTCAAGACTATGTTTAATCTGAAATGCATTTCAAAGAACAACATACCTGGCTGCAAACTTTCAGCCATGTTCTTATTCATGGGCAGCATGAATCCGATGACAGGTTCCCCTTAATAATACACAACTGATATGAATAAGACAATTGTCTAGTTCAATATTGATTTTTCTCTCTTTTTTTCTTCAGATTCCAGTTATAATGGGAAATTCAAACCAAGGTTTGTATCAAAGTATCCCCCCCCCCCTTCCGAAAGTGATGTATGTAATATATATATATACATTTTAAGAACAGATCTTCTCTTACTTCAACATTTTGTAACACGTTCTCTTTTAAGTGTCTCCAATATACAGTAGGATAAAATATCAATACAGTATGGGTATATGCATGTGTGAAAATTGTGAGTAAAATCCACTCTCTTCTATGCTTTTGAAGCTCCAAATTAATAAGATTTGTTTTATGGGCGCTTGGGAAATCAATACAGCACAGCCTTCTAAGGTGAACCCAGGACTTCTCCTTTATTAGACACTTCAAATAAGGTCAATATTAACCAAAAAGAAGGACCAAAGATCCATATCTGTTTACACTTTGAGCAATGCAGATTCCACCATATTACTCATATATGAAACCAAAAGGGGTGTTTCTGCACATAAGAATTCCATCCAATATCCATCATGGTTTAGAAAAAATATCAAATTTTATTTAGTCATAATTGAAGTACAACATTATATTATTATTTTATTATTCGCTGGTATACACAGAATTTAAAAAGACCCTACCCCATAAAAACAACCAAAGAAAAACTGGTGCGTTGTGGAACAAGACATAATATCAAAAAATTCATGTATCATACATATATAGATTCCTGGGTATGAGTAGGCAAGGGCACATCCAATGATTGCCCACAACTATATTAAGGTGCCAGTAAAGCTCAATGTGTTTTTAAACCTTAAACCTGCAGTTTACATTCCATGTTGTGGCCAAATCTATGATTCATAACTATATGGATGGAATAAGGCTATTTTTCAGTTGGCAGAGTTGATATATACATCATTTATAGGGGACACAATCTTCAATGACAATATATATGTATATAGTACAATCCAATACACAAGGGCACAAGACTGCGTTATTACATAGGGTATATCCCAACATTTAAAGATGTTTTATATTTTGTCAACCTGATATTTGCCTTATGTCATAGATGGATTATCCCCATCAAGGTTGAAATAATTCAGAGGGCCAAGGTTGATGTCCCCAACAGGTGAACCACAACGCCCAGCACCTCAATATAAACACTGGTACGTTATGGAATAACCATGATGACAGTGCTTCCCATATCACATATATAATTATGAGTTGCTAGATGTAATTATAAATAGGTGAGGACACCTCCAGAGATTTCCCACAAGGTCTTATATCAGAGGCAAAAACACCTCCGTTAAGGTTTAGTACAGATCAAGGAGCCATAGTCTGTATACCCAGGTGACGAACCACAACGCCCAGCACCTCGACGCGCGTTTCGCCTCTCGCTTCGTCAGGAGGTGCTGGGGTAGCCGTGGAGTCACTCTTATATAGTGAAAGCCCACCTGGTGTCTTAGTACGGCGCGCGCCGCACAGCGGAGGTCGCATCGCCCACTTCCGCCGGCGTCCCGGAAGGCGCTCTGCGCATGCGCAAAGAACAACCCACAATTGGGCGCCGGCAGAGGGGGCGAGGCAGACTCCGATGTGCAGAGCGCGCTCTGACATCAGTGTGGCCGAGTGGCCATATTAGATGGGGGCAAAAGTACTGGCAACATTCAAACCAAATCCACATGCATGTTGTGGCTTTCAGGGCGGTGATTTTAGTTAACAATTGTGTATAACATACAGCCTAAGCGCATATGAGAAGGAAAACCTTGGAAACCATGACGAATTCAATAAGAATTATCCGGGAAGCATAATTAAGCATATTTATGAACATCTGACCTCTGGTGGACAGACCCCTGTACAACATCAAAATATACCCAATGGTAAGTAGAAAAGGGGGTATGATACACAAATACCAGAACTCATATATTAGCAGATATTCACCCACCACATTAACATATATAGCAACATTCGCAATATAAATGAAATGGGATAATGATTTTTGCTTCCAGATGTGCAATCCCTCAAGATATAATTCTCATAATCCAAGGGAGCCTTCTCATGCAGTTGTCACTTCATTCCGTCCCTATGCAACATACATGTGGAACATTCTACATAAAAAGAAAACAAAAAGGTACAAAAAAACACATAATTAGAGTGACCAAAAAGTTATTAAAAAGTAAGATACAAGGCGGCAAGCAATCCGGTAACAGAATCAATAGTCAGTGCCAAATCAAAAATACATATTATATGTATATATTTGATCATAACAAGGGGGCCAGCAAGATGAGGACAAAGGTCAGCAAAACAGAGGATGAGGGCAGGGGGACCACATGGCGGAGAGGGAGCCAACGGAGGCAAAGTCTTATAAAAAAGGTTTAAAGGAGATAGAATCATTTAACCCCCTCGGTTTCTCCGTCTCCAAAACCGTGATCCACCTGACCTCCCTCTGTGCCAGGATTCTCTTAGGATCACCCCCCCTGGGACTCAGATATATTCTATCAATCCCCCGGAACTTAAGAAGCCGCCAATTGCAATTATGACTCTCCCTAAAATGCTTCGGGATGTTCTTCAATAGCTCAAGTTCCTCAGGTTTCACCACACCAGCAGCCCTCTTTATGTCCCTAATGTGCTCCAAGATCCTTACTCTAAACTCGCGAGAGGTAAGCCCCACGTAGATGAGTCCGCAGGGACATTTTGCCCAGTACACCACATACGTCGTCCTACAGTTGATATTGTGGACGATTTTAAACTCTTTGTTGTTTGCAGAGTTATGGAAGGTAAAAGTCCTTTCCATTTGTGAGCAAGCCCCACAGTCTCCACAACTGAAGGAGCCCCATCTAGGACCCCCAGTCCTCTCCAAAAAATTTGAGGGTGGTGGTATGTAGTGACTCCTCACTATCATATCCCCCAATGTTTTGGATCTTCGAGGAGTGATTTGTGGTCTATCTGATAAGACAGATTTCAAGTCTTTATCAGACAATAAAATGGGCCAATACCTCTCTACAACTTCCTTCATTTTGCGCCACTGGGAGTGATAAGGTGTAATTAACCTCACTTGGTCATCCGCTTTCTTCTTTTTTGATGGAACCAAGAGGTCATCCCTAGGGGTCGCTCTAGCCCTATCATATCCCTGTTGGATTGCCCTATTAGTATAATGCCTGTTCCTAAAGCGTTTTTTCAAATCCAGGGCTTGCCCCTCAAACAGGTCAACATTTGAGCATATGCGTCGAGCCCTAAGGAACTGACCTGTTGGAATTGAGTTGATGACTTGTGGCGGATGGGATGACTTGGCACTCAGGAGAGAGTTCACAGCTGTGCTCTTTCTGTAGATGTCCGTTCTTATTAAACCGCCCTCGTCCTTCACAACCCTTACGTCCAAAAACTCAATAGAATCCATGCTGGAATGGTAAGTCAAATTTATATTGAAAACATTATCATTCAATGCCAGCATGAATGAATCAAGCTTTTCCCGCTCACCCTGCCAGATAGCAAAGACATCGTCTATAAACCTCACCCACATCAGTACTGAGCCACAGTCCTCCTCAGGGAATTGTATCAGGCGCTCCCAATACCCCAGGAAGAGGCACGCATACGAGGGCGCACAAGACGCCCCCATAGCGGTGCCCCTCTCCTGGAGATAGTAGCGCCCCCTGAAGAGGAAGTAGTTGTGGGTGAGGATAAATCTAAGCAGGGTGAGGAGGAGATCAATCAACGACCTGTCAAGGGATGTGGTACATAGAAAAAATTCTACTGCCCTTAACCCATCTCTGTGAGAGATGGACGTATAAAGAGACTCCACGTCTGCAGTGAACATTATAGTATCACTGTCCAGATGTAACTCCTGCAGACGGACCAAAAAGTCAGTGGAGTCTCTTATATACGAAGGCAGATCCATCATTAAGGGCTTCAAGTAATAATCCAGAAAGACACATATGGGTTCACATAGACCATTGATGCCCGAAACGATGGGTCTACCGGGCGGATTTTCAATGTCCTTGTGGACCTTTGGTAGAAAGTATATGGTCGGTGTTGTTGGAAGCCTGTTAATTAGTCCATCAAAGACTGATTGTGGTATGATATTATCTTCAAGGGCTTTTTTCAAAATCCCCTCCAATTCATTTAAGAATGAGACAGTTGGATTACTGTCCAATTTTCGGTAACATGATCGGTCATTCAGTTGCCTGAATGCCTCATGCTCATATTTAACAGTGGGCCAAACCACGACGTTGCCCCCTTTGTCGGCCTGTTTTACCACAATGTCCCTCATCCTAGATATTTCGTTAATTGCTTTTCGTTGGTTTGGATTCAAGTTGTCATGTGATCGTACCTCAGGAAGTTTTCGCAAATCCTGAACAACTAATCTAGTGAAGAGTTCTACTGTGGGACAGGACGACAAAGGAGGAAAGGCCGTGGATCGTTTTTTAGCTGTTTGTGGAAATTTTGCCCCAGTTGGTTCAACTTGTTCAGCCAGTAACGATTCCAAAAGGCTGACAATCTCCCTATCTTGTTCAGATAGGCCAGCCAAATCTCCTCCATCCCTACTTCTTGCGAAGTGTTTTTTATATAGGAGCTTACGGCTGAACAGTTGAACATCTTTAATAGCCATAAAGCTGTCAAATTTGGCCACTGGTGAAAATGAAAGTCCCAACTGTAACACTTCAAGTTGTTCTTGAGTGAGTAATCTATCTGAAAGGTTAATTACCTTAAGATTATCCTTAGGAGCAGAGTCCTTCAAGCCTCCCATTGGGTAGTTTGCCTTCTTCTTAGAAGAGTTGCGTGTCGTTACTCCTCCCATCCCAGATCTCTCAGGGGGGTCATTAGATGGTATATGATCTAAATTGGGATGTGGGCTCCTTGAGCGGTCATCAGAAGAAAGAGAACTATTTCTCTGTTGGGATCTTGATCTAGATCTTAAGCCGAATCTCCTCGTCTGATGCCATCTGAACACATTATTAGTTTCATGATCCGTGATGTCCCGCTGGAACTTTTTGAGTTTAAATTGTTTTATGTCATTCTCCCATTCTGCACTTTCTTTATGTATGTCCTTCTCAAGGGCATCAATCGCCTCCTTAGACATCTTAGATCTGATTTCATTATTTACTTGTTCAATTTCGGTCTAGATAAGAAAAAAATAGAATCCCTTGAAACCGAAATTGAACAAGTAAATAATGAAATCAGATCTAAGATGTCTAAGGAGGCGATTGATGCCCTTGAGAAGGACATACATAAAGAAAGTGCAGAATGGGAGAATGACATAAAACAATTTAAACTCAAAAAGTTCCAGCGGGACATCACGGATCATGAAACTAATAATGTGTTCAGATGGCATCAGACGAGGAGATTCGGCTTAAGATCTAGATCAAGATCCCAACAGAGAAATAGTTCTCTTTCTTCTGATGACCGCTCAAGGAGCCCACATCCCAATTTAGATCATATACCATCTAATGACCCCCCTGAGAGATCTGGGATGGGAGGAGTAACGACACGCAACTCTTCTAAGAAGAAGGCAAACTACCCAATGGGAGGCTTGAAGGACTCTGCTCCTAAGGATAATCTTAAGGTAATTAACCTTTCAGATAGATTACTCACTCAAGAACAACTTGAAGTGTTACAGTTGGGACTTTCATTTTCACCAGTGGCCAAATTTGACAGCTTTATGGCTATTAAAGATGTTCAACTGTTCAGCCGTAAGCTCCTATATAAAAAACACTTCGCAAGAAGTAGGGATGGAGGAGATTTGGCTGGCCTATCTGAACAAGATAGGGAGATTGTCAGCCTTTTGGAATCGTTACTGGCTGAACAAGTTGAACCAACTGGGGCAAAATTTCCACAAACAGCTAAAAAACGATCCACGGCCTTTCCTCCTTTGTCGTCCTGTCCCACAGTAGAACTCTTCACTAGATTAGTTGTTCAGGATTTGCGAAAACTTCCTGAGGTACGATCACATGACAACTTGAATCCAAACCAACGAAAAGCAATTAACGAAATATCTAGGATGAGGGACATTGTGGTAAAACAGGCCGACAAAGGGGGCAACGTCGTGGTTTGGCCCACTGTTAAATATGAGCATGAGGCATTCAGGCAACTGAATGACCGATCATGTTACCGAAAATTGGACAGTAATCCAACTGTCTCATTCTTAAATGAATTGGAGGGGATTTTGAAAAAAGCCCTTGAAGATAATATCATACCACAATCAGTCTTTGATGGACTAATTAACAGGCTTCCAACAACACCGACCATATACTTTCTACCAAAGGTCCACAAGGACATTGAAAATCCGCCCGGTAGACCCATCGTTTCGGGCATCAATGGTCTATGTGAACCCATATGTGTCTTTCTGGATTATTACTTGAAGCCCTTAATGATGGATCTGCCTTCGTATATAAGAGACTCCACTGACTTTTTGGTCCGTCTGCAGGAGTTACATCTGGACAGTGATACTATAATGTTCACTGCAGACGTGGAGTCTCTTTATACGTCCATCTCTCACAGAGATGGGTTAAGGGCAGTAGAATTTTTTCTATGTACCACATCCCTTGACAGGTCGTTGATTGATCTCCTCCTCACCCTGCTTAGATTTATCCTCACCCACAACTACTTCCTCTTCAGGGGGCGCTACTATCTCCAGGAGAGGGGCACCGCTATGGGGGCGTCTTGTGCGCCCTCGTATGCGTGCCTCTTCCTGGGGTATTGGGAGCGCCTGATACAATTCCCTGAGGAGGACTGTGGCTCAGTACTGATGTGGGTGAGGTTTATAGACGATGTCTTTGCTATCTGGCAGGGTGAGCGGGAAAAGCTTGATTCATTCATGCTGGCATTGAATGATAATGTTTTCAATATAAATTTGACTTACCATTCCAGCATGGATTCTATTGAGTTTTTGGACGTAAGGGTTGTGAAGGACGAGGGCGGTTTAATAAGAACGGACATCTACAGAAAGAGCACAGCTGTGAACTCTCTCCTGAGTGCCAAGTCATCCCATCCGCCACAAGTCATCAACTCAATTCCAACAGGTCAGTTCCTTAGGGCTCGACGCATATGCTCAAATGTTGACCTGTTTGAGGGGCAAGCCCTGGATTTGAAAAAACGCTTTAGGAACAGGCATTATACTAATAGGGCAATCCAACAGGGATATGATAGGGCTAGAGCGACCCCTAGGGATGACCTCTTGGTTCCATCAAAAAAGAAGAAAGCGGATGACCAAGTGAGGTTAATTACACCTTATCACTCCCAGTGGCGCAAAATGAAGGAAGTTGTAGAGAGGTATTGGCCCATTTTATTGTCTGATAAAGACTTGAAATCTGTCTTATCAGATAGACCACAAATCACTCCTCGAAGATCCAAAACATTGGGGGATATGATAGTGAGGAGTCACTACATACCACCACCCTCAAATTTTTTGGAGAGGACTGGGGGTCCTAGATGGGGCTCCTTCAGTTGTGGAGACTGTGGGGCTTGCTCACAAATGGAAAGGACTTTTACCTTCCATAACTCTGCAAACAACAAAGAGTTTAAAATCGTCCACAATATCAACTGTAGGACGACGTATGTGGTGTACTGGGCAAAATGTCCCTGCGGACTCATCTACGTGGGGCTTACCTCTCGCGAGTTTAGAGTAAGGATCTTGGAGCACATTAGGGACATAAAGAGGGCTGCTGGTGTGGTGAAACCTGAGGAACTTGAGCTATTGAAGAACATCCCGAAGCATTTTAGGGAGAGTCATAATTGCAATTGGCGGCTTCTTAAGTTCCGGGGGATTGATAGAATATATCTGAGTCCCAGGGGGGGTGATCCTAAGAGAATCCTGGCACAGAGGGAGGTCAGGTGGATCACGGTTTTGGAGACGGAGAAACCGAGGGGGTTAAATGATTCTATCTCCTTTAAACCTTTTTTATAAGACTTTGCCTCCGTTGGCTCCCTCTCCGCCATGTGGTCCCCCTGCCCTCATCCTCTGTTTTGCTGACCTTTGTCCTCATCTTGCTGGCCCCCTTGTTATGATCAAATATATACATATAATATGTATTTTTGATTTGGCACTGACTATTGATTCTGTTACCGGATTGCTTGCCGCCTTGTATCTTACTTTTTAATAACTTTTTGGTCACTCTAATTATGTGTTTTTTTGTACCTTTTTGTTTTCTTTTTATGTAGAATGTTCCACATGTATGTTGCATAGGGACGGAATGAAGTGACAACTGCATGAGAAGGCTCCCTTGGATTATGAGAATTATATCTTGAGGGATTGCACATCTGGAAGCAAAAATCATTATCCCATTTCATTTATATTGCGAATGTTGCTATATATGTTAATGTGGTGGGTGAATATCTGCTAATATATGAGTTCTGGTATTTGTGTATCATACCCCCTTTTCTACTTACCATTGGGTATATTTTGATGTTGTACAGGGGTCTGTCCACCAGAGGTCAGATGTTCATAAATATGCTTAATTATGCTTCCCGGATAATTCTTATTGAATTCGTCATGGTTTCCAAGGTTTTCCTTCTCATATGCGCTTAGGCTGTATGTTATACACAATTGTTAACTAAAATCACCGCCCTGAAAGCCACAACATGCATGTGGATTTGGTTTGAATGTTGCCAGTACTTTTGCCCCCATCTAATATGGCCACTCGGCCACACTGATGTCAGAGCGCGCTCTGCACATCGGAGTCTGCCTCGCCCCCTCTGCCGGCGCCCAATTGTGGGTTGTTCTTTGCGCATGCGCAGAGCGCCTTCCGGGACGCCGGCGGAAGTGGGCGATGCGACCTCCGCTGTGCGGCGCGCGCCGTACTAAGACACCAGGTGGGCTTTCACTATATAAGAGTGACTCCACGGCTACCCCAGCACCTCCTGACGAAGCGAGAGGCGAAACGCGCGTCGAGGTGCTGGGCGTTGTGGTTCGTCACCTGGGTATACAGACTATGGCTCCTTGATCTGTACTAAACCTTAACGGAGGTGTTTTTGCCTCTGATATAAGATCTTGTGGGAAATCTCTGGAGGTGTCCTCACCTATTTATAATTACATCTAGCAACTCATAATTATATATGTGATATGGGAAGCACTGTCATCATGGTTATTCCATAACGTACCAGTGTTTATATTGAGGTGCTGGGCGTTGTGGTTCACCTGTTGGGGACATCAACCTTGGCCCTCTGAATTATTTCAACCTTGATGGGGATAATCCATCTATGACATAAGGCAAATATCAGGTTGACAAAATATAAAACATCTTTAAATGTTGGGATATACCCTATGTAATAACGCAGTCTTGTGCCCTTGTGTATTGGATTGTACTATATACATATATATTGTCATTGAAGATTGTGTCCCCTATAAATGATGTATATATCAACTCTGCCAACTGAAAAATAGCCTTATTCCATCCATATAGTTATGAATCATAGATTTGGCCACAACATGGAATGTAAACTGCAGGTTTAAGGTTTAAAAACACATTGAGCTTTACTGGCACCTTAATATAGTTGTGGGCAATCATTGGATGTGCCCTTGCCTACTCATACCCAGGAATCTATATATGTATGATACATGAATTTTTTGATATTATGTCTTGTTCCACAACGCACCAGTTTTTCTTTGGTTGTTTTTATGGGGTAGGGTCTTTTTAAATTCTGTGTATACCAGCGAATAATAAAATAATAATATAATGTTGTACTTCAATTATGACTAAATAAAATTTGATATTTTTTCTAAACCATGATGGATATTGGATGGAATTCTTATGTGCAGAAACACCCCTTTTGGTTTCACTTCAAATAAGGTCATAGACAAAGGAAAAGCTTCCTACAAACTATGAGCCAAAATGAACAGTAGGGACATGAACAGAAATTTGAAACTTCCCTGCCCGTCGTGTTACTTTTTCACCAAGACATCATAAGTTATAGGACAAGATGCATACCACAGAGACAAAATGGATTCTGTTTTCTTGCATTAACCCCCTTTTGTGACCAGTTATGGGTATTTCCAGAAATACATAGGAGTGCAGAGAAATTTCCTACCTGCTTTTGACCTCAGTTCCCAACCTGGATACTGTTATGCACACGTAGGTATACTAACACACAGATAGGAAAACCCATGACCCTGGAATTGTAGATTCCGGCCAAAATTAAGCACAAACACCCCTTTTCCACTTTCCCCTTATCCGCTAATAACCACTCAGACACCGATTTAACTTTTGGATAATTTTGGCCATAGCAGCCATTTATTAAACAAATACATAACATGTAAAAATTTGCATTGTGGTAAGGTCCTTGAAACTAAAACCCTGGTGATTCACATAACCAAGCCATATAACCAAATTGCTCCCAGCCGTTACCCACACTGGCTCAGGAACACCAAAGTGTAAGGGTTATTCCTTCATTAACCACCAAAAACACCCACGGGGGCCCCGACATACCCCGTCGGGATCCCCCAAAAATCACCAGGTGACCAACCATTCTGCCAATGAGGGGATCCATACCCGGATGGGTTCCCCGAACCAATTTAGCACCAACTTCAAGGACCCACCAATAAACCTGCCACCAGGCCACTACGACCCGATAAACTTCCATACCGCCCCCACAAAACTTCCAGCTCATTGTGAACTCAAAAACTTTAGGGAGGGCGGGTGGGACTCTCACTGGTGTCCCAGAGCGGGAAAAGTGCCGCTCCTCCCCCAGCATCACCTTTTTACTGTACCCTGACTTACTCCCCCTCCCCTACCCGTGACACCATGACCTCCACTCCAATCAGTGTCATGCTGGCCTCCACACATGCCCGGGGGGAGGGGGGTCAGTGCTCCGGCCATTCTTGACCCTGGAATTGTAGATTCCGGCCAAAATTAAGCACAAACACCCCTTTTCCACTTTCCCCTTATCCGCTAATAACCACTCAGACACCGATTTAACTTTTGGATAATTTTGGCCATAGCAGCCATTTATTAAACAAATACATAACATGTAAAAATTTGCATTGTGGTAAGGTCCTTGAAGCTAAAACCCTGGTGATTCACATAACCAAGCCATATAACCAAATTGCTCCCAGCCGTTACCCACACTGGCTCAGGAACACCAAAGTGTAAGGGTTATTCCTTCATTAACCACCAAAAACACCCACGGGGGCCCCGACATACCCCGTCGGGATCCCCCAAAAATCACCAGGTGACCAACCATTCTGCCAATGAGGGGATCCATACCCGGATGGGTTCCCCGAACCAATTTAGCACCAACTTCAAGGACCCACCAATAAACCTGCCACAACGAGGGCACCTTGATAACCTTCAAGTGCCTGAGACCCCCCACAATAGCAAAGCTCGCTCAATACCTCCCTGCAATCCAAGGGCCCACAAATCAATCCCTACTGCATTCAAATGCACCCCATCCGCCTACCAAAAACCCGTCATCCTCCCGCTCCAGCTCAAAATGCCGAGCTGAAACTCCCACGTTGCAGACCACAAGTTTTTGAGATAACCCTATTAACCTTCACCCGCACCTCATTCAGCTTCTCCACAGACCATGCTTTCCGCCCAAACCCTTCGTGGAACCATGTCCCACCACACAATTGTCACTCCTGGAAAAGACACCCATAACCGCAACAAGTCATGCTTAATATCTTTATCAAAATGTGAAAAAGCCGCTCACCCAAATAAGTTCCTCGACGCGTAAAACCAAAATGTCAGGGGGTCTGCCCAAATGAGCATAGTTATGCACCCCCTGCAACGCCATATTCTACCCCATACCCCTGATCTCAAGCCATCCGACAAGAGCCCTATCCCTCTGACCAGACTAGCTGTCTCCTGTTTCTTCTCGTATCTGCTCTCTGTGCTCCCCAGTACACATTAGAATGCCCAGGATCCATATCAGGCAAGAAAAAAGGGGGGGGGGGGTCTGGAAAACAAAGTACTAACAAAAATACCAAGTAGCTCCAACACAAACACAAAGAATGACACCCCCCCCATGTCCCCTCTATCAGAACCAGTCTTCCGATCAATTGCCCATGAAAACCATTGCGAACCCACGACTTACAACGCTGAGACTTCCATTGACCAATCTGTTTAACTGTCTCGGCAGGGAGACCACACTCAGAGGTTTCCATCGCCGCCCCAATACGAAAAGAATGCAACGCAAGCATCACCGAAACCAGCCCCAATGATCTCAAACATGCCCAAAAAACACTAATGAACTAATATCTGGACAAAAAGACCCGTCCTCGAGACATCACAATGGGCCATCCTGACTCGGGTAGACCTTTGCAAAGCTCAAAACGTACAGCCAATGGCACATACCTGATGATGCCGAAACTTTCCCTAAACCAACCTGCCTGCCTGCCCCCACTTGACCCGTTGTTGATTTCTGGATCCAAAATTCAATCCCCATGCTCCAAAATTAGGACGTCACTATTACCCAAGCCCCCCGGGGCACGTCATACTGGGAAATACCAATTCGCCAATACGCAAAGCCCCGAAAAACCGTCAACGAAAAGCCAACCGCAACAATGATACCTCAATGCAGATGAACAAACTACTCGCAATTCCCTACCCACACATTCCAATAAGCTAAATAACACAGGCCGTCTACCATCACGCGGCCCACGGCCCCTATGCGAACCCTTCAATGCCTGAACTGCCCAACAAATTGTCAAATCCTGTACACCTCGCAACCAGAACTCGCATGCCAAACCTCCAATCAAATGACTCCACTTCGTGAAAAACCAACCTGTTATCGCCCCTTCCCCCAATTGTCCCAGGAACAGTCCTAACTGGGAATCCTCAATCAGCATGCAATCACCGTACCACTACTCCCAGAGAACCCATGTGGCCTGATACGCCACCCACGTGGCACCAGCCAAACAGCCCGCATCAGTAGTCTTGCTGCTTGAAGACTACACTCCAAAGCCGCGCAGGATACTACAAGCTGCTGCCGTCCGCCTCTACTGCAAAATCCCGGAAACAATCTCACTGAAAACAAGAGAGGACATCCGCTATTAGACTCTCTATACCTGTTACCTGAGCTGCTGTGACACGTATCAAATTTCTAAACAAAGGCCAGCTGCCGCAACACCAGAACAACTTGTGGGAGAATATGCCGAGCCGTTATTAATCGCCAGCACCACCCCCATATTGTCACAGTTGAACCGGATCTACTTATTCGACAACTGGTCCCTCCCCAAATGAAGTGCGACCATCATTGGAAAAATTTTTTTAACAGCGACACATTCCTTGTCAACTCCTCCGCCGTCCAACTTTCTGGTCACCAATCCGCACATCACTGACCCTGAAAAAAGGGGGGCCCGAAACCTGAGTCCCCGCAGCATCTGTAAACAATTCCAATTTGAAATTATCCACTACCTCATCCTTAAGCAACGAACGACCATTGTCCTGCTCCCCAAAAACTCTCCCCAAACCAACAAGTCCGGTCTATGTTCCGCCGACAAACGTATGTAGGGTTGAGGAGCAAGCACTACAGCTGTAACGCAGGCTAGCCGACGTGAAAAACTCGGCCCATGGACATTACCCGACATGCAAAATTAAATTTCCCCCCCAATAGTGATTGAACCTCCTTTAATTGTAATTTCCTAACCCGGCATGCCCTTGCTACCTCAACCTTAAGCGTGGCAACCTGTCCTCAGGAAGCCGAACCTCCCTAATCACTGAGTCAATTACAATGACCAGAAAAACAAACACAGGTGTTTGGCCCAACAGTTTTTCCCCAGATGCCAAAGGAACCCAAAAGCCTCTCGCTATCCATTCCATTGCTGGTGTCTGTGCCGAAACAGCCAATCCCACACACCAAAAAATTCATCCCGGTAAGGTACCAGTGATGCCAAACCAGAAACATTATGCCCCACCCATTCTAAAAAAGAACTAAAGGTTTCAACAAATGTGCACGATACTGCACAACTCATTGGCAAGCAGGGGTCTCCAAAATAATCTCCCTTCCAAAAACAACCCAATAACCGAACACATTTTGGATGAACCGGTAAGACCCGGAAAGCTGCCTCAATATCTGTCTATTGTCATCAACACACCCCCCCCCACAACTTTTTTCCTACTTGTAGCCTCATCAAATGACGTATACAACACCTAACGAATCTCAGCTAGTATACCATCATTCGCTGACCTACCCCTGGGATGGGGCAAATAGTGGATTAGCCGACTTTACCTGGCTCCCCCTTGGGCCCCACCCCGAATGGCGAAACCACAAATTAGAAAAAGGTAGGAGGGTGACCAACTATGGCCCCCATTCTCCCCAACGCCACCTCCTTTCCTAACTTTCCACCTACCACCGCCCCATGTTGATACGCCGAGAGAGATTCCTGGTTGTCCCTGGAACTTCAAAACAGGGAAATGAATCCTGAAACCCTCCCCAACACCTAACCTCAAACTTCAGCTTTGTCCCTATCAGGATCCCAATTTAGGTACGGAAGCATCGCAACTAAGCTCACCGGTGTCTGACCCTTGGACACCCCATGGGATGCTCCTTTACAGTGGTGCAGAGGTGTCCAAACAACGGCAAGTGGCACCGAACTTGCATTCCCCCTCATTAACTTACCAACACGAACCTGACTTCTAGGACCCCGTCTGTCCGCACTGACCACTGACACCCCAGCTTTCTGACCGGCCGGGGAACCCTGCCCCGCCCTGAAATGACTGACCATATCTGACTGCCACCATCACCCACAACCACAAACCTATATCCTTCTGATCCCATCTTATGGATGGACGGCAGCCATCTTCTGATGACACTGCTCGCCATAACGGATCCAGGTCTACCCCCCATCAATCCTATAGGCCTCACCAATCGAGCCCATATAGCAAAACAAATGAAACAATTCTCTGGCGCCTTTTCGCCAATTACTCTTGCCCAAACTGCAGCGCCTGCAACCAATTAGCATATGTCTGAAGAATCAAGTGCCAGCGCCACTTCCCCACATCTACCTTCTTGCTATCGTCTTTCCCCCTTTTTCAAAATAAATTTTTCCACCTCCTTGTTCTTTTCTGTTTGAACTGCCACTAATACTGTGGAAGAGATACTCCCAACTGTGTACACACTAGCCGCAATGACGGACGAATTAACCCAAGCCGCCACTGGCGCCGGGGTTTCCCTGGCCCCCAATCTGTGCCCGCAACTGGCAAACGCAACTTAAATTCTGACAACTCCCCACTTAACGCATTCCCCTTAACACCCTCTGGCACCCCCAATCCTAACCCCAGCTGACCTGTCACCCCCCCTTACTGTGTACCTGACCAGCATGTGAAGACAAACAAAACATAGAATCATACTCACCAAGCTGCACAAGGGTAGAGACCCCGCCAGCCGGACCTCCTGCATCCTGACGTCCCTCCGATCTGGCCTGACTTGGCTCCTCCCCTCTGACTCCGCTCCACTGGCTCTTGCAGCCGCACAGCCCAAAGCCCCAGAGGCCGCACATCCTGGACCCGTCGATCAGTGGCGCCGACAAAAGAGAGGGAGCTGCATATTCTCTTCAGGGTTCTCCGAGCGCAGCCCCCCCCCCGCCCCCGCTCCATGTGGCTCCTCTTCCAGACAGGGCCTCTGTAGCCTCAGGCCCTGAATGCCAGGCCCGATTTGTCGCCGACCGCCGCCGCCATGCTTCGCCCACTTCACCGGGATCCTTCTGCGGCATCGATGCTGCAGGGAGGAGAGGCTCAGGGCGCTCGGCAGGTACATCACCAGAGCGCCCCGCCGCACCGCTGACGTCACTCGCCGACAAGGCGGCAGCAGGCCCCGCCCCCAACTCCAGCGCAGGCCTGCCAACCGCCGCTGGGCCCAGCCGCCCGTTAGAATTCCTCCCAGGCCGGGGCCTGCTGGACCTCGCAGCTCGCGGCGTCCGGCCTGGAGGGTCCCCGTAGGAGCTTCTGCGGCGACGCTGGGCCCTGGGAGTCAGGTCAGGTGACCGCATCTCTGCCGGTCCAGACCTCCGGGGGCGCCGCTGTCGCAGGGGTGCAGTCCCTGCCCCCCCCGGACTCCCTCCGAAGATCCTTGCTACCAGGCTCTGCAGCCACCTGGGGGGATGGTCCCAGCAGCAGCTCTCAGCCGCTCCAGGAGCTGATCCACGGAGTCCATAACAGGTACAGGGATGGGGACTCTCACTGGTGTCCCAGAGCGGGAAAAGTGCCGCTCCTCCCCCAGCATCACCTTTTTACTGTACCCTGACTTACTCCCCCTCCCCTACCCGTGACACCGTGACCTCCACTCCAATCAGTGTCATGCTGGCCTCCACACATGCCCGGGGGGAGGGGGGTCAGTGCTCCGGCCATTCTATATCTCTGCTGCCTCCCTTGTGCCCCTGGCTCCTGTACAGATTAGTGCTCCAGTTTTACAGTCACTAATTGGCCTGCACAGACTGGAATATCCCTGATCGCAAGACTAGGGTTTAAGAACTTAGGCCTTGCTTCCTGATCAGCCTTAGCATTGTATCGCGTACCTCCTGAGGAACCAGGGGAGAGGTTGCTAAGCACATCAACCATAACAGGGGAGGCAAACAGAGAAAGACAAAACCCAAAAGTAAGGTAAAACAAATGTACGAGTGGAAAGGAGAAACAATACATGCTTTCAAGGGTTACCTCCTAAAACATAACAAATAGACAGAAGATAGATGTAGGTAAAGACAAAAGAAAACACAGACCAAATACAACCATGATCTCTGTCCAAACAGGTAATCACTCAAGCAATGGGGCTGGAACTCCTTAGATAAATTACACATAGGAAACATGTTTAATCAGCGATGAAATGCTGGAAGAACAGAGTATGTATAACAACTGGACAGAGACATTGAATAATAGAAAACAGGTGATCTTCACACACCATAAGAAAAGAGTAAAGTAAAATTCAGGAACTGACCAAGCTGTGACTGAGCAAGGAGACAATCAGACCCCAGAGCAAAAGGTCACTGGTTCAAACTCTGAGGCATGACAGATACCAATAATTGTATCACAGCACTTGATGTCTTCTTGTTTCGCGTCTTTAATATATAACCAGGGGTTCGTTGACGAGGTTTCCCTTACACATAAACCTTATTAACATGGGTATAACATTACAGCTACACATACCAACAAAAACAATACCAGTTGCATACAGGTTTGTGTGATGCTTGAGAAGCTCCTACTTAGTCACCTTGAACCAATTGGCTGGTTCACAAAAGATGATATAGCCTTATTTTGGCTATATTGTGTATATCATCCCCAACCTATAAATTTCTCAAAAGGGCATATATAAGTTAGTCTAGCACTACCTCATATATGATACCCTTGATACCTTAATTTTGCTAGTGCTAGTGTTGGGTTTTCCCTCAAGCTTCACCGAAGTTGCTATGGTTAGGAGAACCTGAAATGGCACATCAAATCTTGTTTCACAACTCGGTCATGGGTCTTTTTAGGACCCTCAGTCTCCCAGGTTGAGATAATGAGCTCCTGAAACTGATTCAGGGTCTGGAGTTGAAGAAGAAACTTTTTTTTTTTTGTCATCACACTATTTCGTCAATAATGCAAGGTTTATACATCACTGGTCATGCTATCATGCTGCATCTGAAGTAACTGTGGGAAATATAATCCTGTTGTAGGTGCTAAACCAAAAAAAAATCTTATATAAAGACCTATTTTCTAGCTGAGTGTATTTTATGAGGAAAAGAGCTAAATGCAAGCATTCAGTCCATGGCTTGCCAGTCTCCCCTTTATCTTCTGAATTTTTTTACTTTAATGTCCCATTCAGCCTTTCCTCTATTACACTGCACTGTGGATGGTATGAAGTGTAGAAGGACTGCTCAATTCAAAGACTGTAAAATGTCCCTCTTCATAAACTCTCCTAAAAATAGGGTTGTTTTCAGACAAATTAGGGCCCTAGGTGAAATTTAAAGTGGGGCTCTCATTGGTGCAATATTTCAGGATTAACACTGTTAGGGCACAGTCAGACGAACATATAACTCGGCTGAGGATTGCATCGCAACGCTCGGACTGACTGTCAGCCTCCTGAGCTGAGTGTGACAGCTGCATAGACATACATGCTGCCATGCTTGGATAAGAAGAGCCAGTGGCCAGTCCGAGCATCGGGATGTAATCCTCGGTCGAGTTATACAGCCTTCTGACTGCGGCCTTAGGGTAGGTTCACATGATCGTATAAAAAATGATTCAGAGTTTCATTTAGAAAAGTCGAATGATTTTCTCACTTGTCATCCATAAACAATCATTTTTTTTACTGCAGCAACTATCAATCATACTGTATTTAATTTACATTTTCTTACATATTCGTAAAAATCGGATGCCGTACTGTGGTATCTAATGTTTTTCATGCACCCATAGACTTGAATTGGCAAATCTCATTTGATTTACAGTAGAAATTAGTGTATGCTGCTATTTGTTTTTCACATACCGATTAGATCAGTAAAAAAAAAAAATATTTTTTTAAAATCACTCTTCTGCACTGCCCTATTGAATAACATTGGTCCGAGTACTGGCTGTTATTTTCATAGTTAACACTTGGACTAAAAATATGGCCATGTGAATGAGCCCTAATAGTAAAAAAATAGAGAACTGTGGCAGAATTGCTTCTTTTTGTACAGTTAGGTCCAGAAATATTTGGACAGTGACACAATTTTCACGAGTTGGGCTCTGCATGCCACCACATTGGATTTGAAATGAAACCTCTACAACAGAATTCAAGTGCAGATTGTAACGTTTAATTTGAAGGTTTGAACAAAAATATCTGATAGAAATTGTAGGAATTGTACACATTTCTTTACAAACACTCCACATTTTAGGAGGTCAAAAGTAATTGGACAAATAAACCAAACCCAAACAAAATATTTTTATTTTCAATATTTTGTTGTGAATCCTTTGGAGGCAATCACTGCCTTAAGTCTGGAACCCATGGACATCACCAAACGCTGGGTTTCCTCCTTCTTAATGCTTTGCCAGGCCTTTGCAGCCGCAGTCTTCAGGTCTTGCTTGTTTGTGGGTCTTTCCGTCTTAAGTCTGGATTTGAGCAAGTGAAATGCATGCTCAATTGGGTTAAGATCTGGTGATTGACTTGGCCATTGCAGAATGTTCCACTTTTTTGCACTCATGAACTCCTGGGTAGCTTTGGCTGTATACTTGGGGTCATTGTCCATCTGTACTATGAAGCGCCGTCCGATCAACTTTGCTGCATTTGTCTGAATCTGGGCTGAAAGTATATCCCGGTACACTTCAGAATTCATCTGGCTACTCTTGTCTGCTGTTATGTCATCAATAAACACAAGTGACCCAGTGCCATTGAAAGCCCTGCATGCCCATGCCATCACGTTGCCTCCACCATGTTTTACAGAGGATGTGGTGTGCCTTGGATCATGTGCCGTTCCCTTTCTTCTCCAAACTTTTTTCTTCCCATCATTCTGGTACAGGTTGATCTTTGTCTCATCTGTCCATAGAATACTTTTCCAGAACTGAGCTGGCTTCATGAGGTGTTTTTCAGCAAATTTAACTCTGGCCTGTCTATTTTTGGAATTGATGAATGGTTTGCATCTAGATGTGAACCGTTTGTATTTACTTTCATGGAGTCTTCTCTTTACTGTTGACTTAGAGACAGATACACCTACTTCACTGAGAGTGTTCTGGACTTCAGTTGATGTTGTGAACGGGTTCTTCTTCACCAAAGAAAGTATGCGTCGATCATCCACCACTGTTGTCATCCGTGGACGCCCAGGCCTTTTTGAGTTCCCAAGCTCACCAGTCAATTTCTTTTTTCTCAGAATGTACCCGACTGTTGATTTTGCTACTCCAAGCATGTCTGCTATCTCTCTGATGGATTTTTTCTTTTTTTACAGCCTCAGGATGTTCTGCTTCACCTCAATTGAGAGTTCCTTAGACCGCATGTTGTCTGGTCACAGCAACAGCTTCCAAATGCAAAACCACACACCTGTAATCAACCCTAGACCTTTTAACTACTTCATTGATTACAGGTTAACGAGGGAGACGCCTTCAGAGTTAATTGCAGCCCTTAGAGTCCCTTGTCCAATTACTTTTGGTCCCTTTAAAAAGAGGAGGTTATGCATTACAGAGCTATGATTCCTAAACCCTTTCTCCGATTTGGATGTGAGAACTCTCATATTGCAGCTGGGAGTGTGCACTTTCAGCCCATATTATATATATAATTGTATTTCTGAACATGTTTTTGTAAACAGCTAAAATAACAAAACTTGTGTCACTGTCCAAATATTTCTGGACCTAACTGTACATCCTACATCACAGAATAAAAACTGATAAGAAACAGTCAAATGCATACCCAAACTACCCTGCTAAATCTCCTCTGTCTTCAGTGCCGGAGATCCATTGTCACTTCCGGTCATTATTCACTGTGCAGCTATAACCTTAGATGCAACCACAAGATCACTATAGCCAAGTGCCAAGACTGGCAGAGACTTCCAGCGCATCAGTGCTGGAGCCACAGGGTATTTATCGTTCAAATATATAAATATTATACTAACCAGGTCCTGCTGGTCCCCTTGTGCAGATCCCAGGACAGTCGTGGAGTGTCAGCCATTCTGTGGAGGAAGGAGACTTAGACAGAACTGCTGGCTGCTTCCTGTCCCCAGCATCTGCACACTGCTGATTTAATGTACACAGGGACTACAGGGGATGTACAACATTATTTACTGGAAGCAATGCTGTACATCCTTTGTGTTCTTTGTAGAAGGGGTGTAGAAGCAAGGGCCCCATTTGTTGGGTAGGGGCTCTGTACATATGCTTAAGAACAATCCTGAAAAGAAATTAACACAAGCACAAACTCATATACACTTAAACATGGTAGCTGTTTATAATCAATCTGCAATCTCTGGAACAGTAATAAAGTTATCTTTCAACATCCACACCATTCTAATTATAATAAATACTCCAAATATCACAAATTTAAAGTGTGGTATATAAGGACCATGGAAAAATCGCCACAAAAACACCAGAACTAAGAAAGAAAAGCGATCAACCTTCCTATATGAATAATTATTTTATTAATGCAAGATATAAAGCACAGTGACAACCATACAAAAGAGAGGGTGTCCAATCCAGTGTGGACCACAGAATAAAGTAATGGAAAACACAGTGGTGGATCTCATAAGGATTAAGGCTATACACAATGGCCATAACATGTATAAATAACAATATCAATATATGCAATGAGATCCAACAGAGTCCATTGCGGGAGACAATCAATGAATAACAAGCATGACTAACAATATCAAGATCATTGCTTACCGGTTTATCTCACCACACACACTGGACGACACCCCACCCGACGGACGTGCGTTTCGGCGGATGCCTACGTCAGGGGTGGTGTCATGTCAGAAGCGTGCCGGTATAAAAAGAATCCTGGGACCAATCAGCCGATGGTAGTTCTGATGACGCATGAGCGTCCATAGCGACGGTCCACTACATCCGCCGCCGCGCCACGAGCCAGGCGACGCCCACCAGGTCACGCGGCAATCACATGACCGGGCCGGCGACGCCCCCCCACAAGACACGGCGGAAGGATGTGTGGAACACGTCATCATTGAACACGCATGCGTACAACTACCAAAACGGAACTTAAAGAATGTAAGCCTCCACACAGCATATACGTAAATGTGTCCAATGATATGTGACACAATCGATATGGAATCGCGTGTGGGCAAATTACACAAGGGTATATGTAATAAGGATTTCACCCATGTTCACCCACAACTATTATGGTATATATCAGTATCATCATGGGAACAATGAAATCAATAACAATAATATTCATGAACATATACACATATGTATAACAATATATCATAACATTGCCATCAAATGTCATAATGAAAAGAATTTCATCCGTGATTGGTAGCTGTTGCTTGTATATTTCAACATGGCAGATGTGACAACCAGGCGACAAAACTGTGAAAATAGTTTAAAATAGAATTAAAAACACATAAAAAACATGACTTAGAAAGTGATCATAAAAAGGCAGAAAAACCAATATTTTCGTTCAAACCCAGAGGTTGTACTGTTTTTAGTGTCCATATCCACTTGGCTTCCAAGCGTGCCAAATTGGTCCCAATTCTTCCTCCCCTAATATTGGTTACAATGGAATCAATGCCACGGAATCTCAATAATGACCCATCAGAATTATGGTGCATTTTAAAATGCTTCGGCAAGGTTTTTAAACCAGAAATATCCATTTCATCAGCCGCGGCATTGATTCCATTGACATGTTCCCTAATGCGTATCTTAAATGGACGAGTGGTCATCCCAACATAGATCTTGGGATCCCTGCCGGATCTGGAGTCGTCAATGGGCCGTGTCCTTTTATGGGCACGGTACATTGACGACATATTCCTGATCTGGCAGGGGTCTGAGGGTGATTTGGAGGAGTTCATGGTGTTATTGAATGAGAATGACAAGAATATTAAGATTATTCACCAGTGTAGTACGAGTGCTGTGGACTTTTTGGATGTTGCGGTGAGGAGGGATAATCTGAATAAAATCCAAACAGATATATTCAGGAAAGAAACATCTTGTAATATGCTGCTTCATGCTACCTCAGCGCATCCTGGATACATGGTGGGCTCGGTTCCGACTGGACAGTTCCTGCGTTTACGCAGGATTTGTTCAGTCGGATCTGAGTTTGAACATCGTGCACGAGAACTTAAAGATAGGTTCTTGGAACGGGGATATAGCAAGCGGGCAATTAAGCGTGCTTACAACAGAGCCAAACATGCCTCCAGGGATGATTTGTTATATACCCCTAAGAAAACAAGTGGGCTAGAACCATTGAGGTTTGTGACCAATTATCATTCCAGATTTCCACATATGAGGGGTTGTCTTGAAAAAGCATGGCCCATCTTGCTAACTGACCCTGTTTTATCCAAAATTCTTCCTGAACGGCCACTTATTTCTATACGGAGGTCCCAAAACTTACGTGACTTATTGGTGTCAAGCCACTATGAGGTAAAAGAATCTGTTCCATCTTTCCTTGACTTGGGCAAACGAATTGTTGGTTCCAGACCATGTGGACATTGTATAGCATGCACGAATATGGATCGTTGTGATCATTTCGTGGACTCATTAGGGGCAAAAAACTTCAATATTAGGAAATCTATCACTTGCACCACAAGTGCGGTTATATATTATGCGGTTTGCCCATGTCCCAAGATCTATGTTGGGATGACCACTCGTCCATTTAAGATACGCATTAGGGAACATGTCAATGGAATCAATGCCGCGGCTGATGAAATGGATATTTCTGGTTTAAAAACCTTGCCGAAGCATTTTAAAATGCACCATAATTCTGATGGGTCATTATTGAGATTCCGTGGCATTGATTCCATTGTAACCAATATTAGGGGAGGAAGAATTGGGACCAATTTGGCACGCTTGGAAGCCAAGTGGATATGGACACTAAAAACAGTACAACCTCTGGGTTTGAACGAAAATATTGGTTTTTCTGCCTTTTTATGATCACTTTCTAAGTCATGTTTTTTATGTGTTTTTAATTCTATTTTAAACTATTTTCACAGTTTTGTCGCCTGGTTGTCACATCTGCCATGTTGAAATATACAAGCAACAGCTACCAATCACGGATGAAATTCTTTTCATTATGACATTTGATGGCAATGTTATGATATATTGTTATACATATGTGTATATGTTCATGAATATTATTGTTATTGATTTCATTGTTCCCATGATGATACTGATATATACCATAATAGTTGTGGGTGAACATGGGTGAAATCCTTATTACATATACCCTTGTGTAATTTGCCCACACGCGATTCCATATCGATTGTGTCACATATCATTGGACACATTTACGTATATGCTGTGTGGAGGCTTACATTCTTTAAGTTCCGTTTTGGTAGTTGTACGCATGCGTGTTCAATGATGACGTGTTCCACACATCCTTCCGCCGTGTCTTGTGGGGGGGCGTCGCCGGCCCGGTCATGTGATTGCCGCGTGACCTGGTGGGCGTCGCCTGGCTCGTGGCGCGGCGGCGGATGTAGTGGACCGTCGCTATGGACGCTCATGCGTCATCAGAACTACCATCGGCTGATTGGTCCCAGGATTCTTTTTATACCGGCACGCTTCTGACATGACACCACCCCTGACGTAGGCATCCGCCGAAACGCACGTCCGTCGGGTGGGGTGTCGTCCAGTGTGTGTGGTGAGATAAACCGGTAAGCAATGATCTTGATATTGTTAGTCATGCTTGTTATTCATTGATTGTCTCCCGCAATGGACTCTGTTGGATCTCATTGCATATATTGATATTGTTATTTATACATGTTATGGCCATTGTGTATAGCCTTAATCCTTATGAGATCCACCACTGTGTTTTCCATTACTTTATTCTGTGGTCCACACTGGATTGGACACCCTCTCTTTTGTATGGTTGTCACTGTGCTTTATATCTTGCATTAATAAAATAATTATTCATATAGGAAGGTTGATCGCTTTTCTTTCTTAGTTCTGGAATCTCTGGAACAGGTAGAGTGTACAAGGGGTGTGTTTCTGTGGGGTCTTTTCAGTTTTCCTACCTTAAAAAAGGCACACATAATACAACACTGGGTGTACTGGCCAACTGGGTAATGAATCATGGCCCCACCCAACCTTGTCTAGCAAACAACACATATAGAACGATCTTTGACAAATGTGTTAGTCCACAGGTTACTTGAACCATCACTGAGTAGTGAGATTGCGGCAGAGAAAGCTTACCACCTTTTTCCACAGACCTTCCTCAGTCAACTTGGGTCCCTGCGTTTCCCACTCCTTCTTTTCCTGTTGGACCACCTGTTTCTGTAGGAATTTAAGAATATCAGGAGTGACACAGGTCCTGGTTTTCATTAGTATTACACTATAGGCCTCTTTGCTGCTTTTTTTTGGTGGCTGCATTTGCACAAGCATTTCCTCTGGCTTCATCACTGTCAGCTCAGGTGTGAGCTTTTTCTTCATCAAGGCTCATACGATCGCTGCAGTCTTTATAGTTTCTCATGTGACTTTAGAAAAGACCTGCTCTCTACATACCCATTTGGCCATCTTCCCCTTGGCCGCTCTGCACACCTCAGTTAATGCCTTCAGCTCTACCTAATGTGCTGATAGGTGAGGAAGGAATAGTTTTGCTTTTATTACCTCCATTGTGCAACCACAGCAAATCTAATGTAGAATAAAAAAACCCTCAATCTGTGTTAGTAATGGATTTATCTGAGACATGTTCAATTCCTGCTGTTTCCTGTTGCATCAGAGCAATGCAATCTTTAGGTGTATATGTCTGCATGTCTGTACATGTCTGTACTCTTCTATTAGAGAATATAAAAAATGCAAAAATAGGTGACTTTCTGAATCTTTCCCCCCATTTTGAATTCAGTAACAAGAGCGTAGTTGGGGTCAAAACGGTTCATCACTTGAGTTCTACATTTAGAGCATGAGACAGACAGATTGTGTCTATATTGTACCTGACTGAGAACACCATAAACTTTGTGTATATTGTAAGTTTTTAATCAGAGCCATTTCTGTGGCCTTTTTAACCCCTTAATGACCAAGGACGTACTGGTACGTCCTTAGTCGTCTGCCTCTGGCCCGGCCTTGGAGCTCCACTAGCGCCTGTTAGCCCCTTAGATCGCACTGTCAAAGTCTGACAATGTGAATTAAAGAGCCGCAGTGGGGATTGTGCTGCCCGTCAGCGGCCTCATGACATGATCATAGGGCACCAATGTATTACCATGACAGTGCGGGGTCAGATAATGGCCCCTGATGCTGTCATGACTCACTGCATGTGAGAGGCGGCAGAGCACGGGCACTCACAGTAACACAGCATTTCTTTTGGTAAGAGTGATTCTGAAACCTTACCTTATGCTAGAGCTTTTTAGCATTACTTTTTTCTGGAGAGTCCATTCTCACTTGCGATCAGAATGGTATAATTTGTATCTGCTCCCTGTTCATGTGGCATTTTGACTGTCTTTCAAAATCCAAATAATTAATAAGATTTATTTTACGAGTGCTCAGGAAATCAATACAGCACAGCCTTCAGTGGATTACCCAGGACTTCTCCTTTATTAGCACATGTAGCCAAAAGTTTTGGCACCCTTAAAATTGTTTCAGAAAAGGAAGTATTGCAATTACACATTTTGTTGTAGACATGTTTATTTCCTTTGTGTATAATGAAACAATCCCCCCTCCAAAGAAAACAGAAAAAAAAGTCAAATTGGGTATCATTTCACACAACTCCAAAAATATACAGGACAAAATTGTTGGCAATCTGAACTTAATATTTGTTTGCACACACTTTGGAATTAATAACTGCAATCAATCCTTCCTATAACATCAGCAAGCTTCTTACACCTCTTCTTTTGCAAACTGCTCGAGGACTCTCATATTTGATGAATGCCTTATCCCAACAGAAATTTTAAGATAGTCCACAGGTGTTCAATGGGATGTGTTCATTGCTGCCACTTCAGAACTCTTCTGCACTTTGTTTCTGTACATTTCTGGGTGCTTCTTGATGTATGTTTGGGGTAATTGTTTTGCTGGAAGACACATGACCTAGGACTCAAACCCAGCTTTCTGACACTGGGCACTACATTGCGACTCAAAATCCTTTGGTAATCTTTACATTTCATGATGCCTTGCACACAATTAAGGCACCCAGTGCCAGAGAAAGCAAAGCAACCCCAACACATCTTTGAACCTCCAATGTAGGTACTGTGTTCTTCTCTTTGTAGGTCTCATTCTGTTGTTGGTAAACAGTAAAATGATGTGCTTTACCAAAAAGCTCTATCTTGGTTTCATCTGGCTATAAAACACTTTCACAGAAGGGTTTTGGCTTACTCACGGTCTGTGTGCCACATTAAAGGAAGCTTTACACGCTGCAACATCACTAGCGATTGCTAGCGATGTTGCGAGCGATAGCACCCGCCCCCGTCGGTCATTCGACATTCGTCATTCGACACCGTGACCCCGACGATATATCGTTAGCGATGTCGCAGCGTGTAAAGCACCCTTTAGACACATAATGCAAAGATTGTGTCAACTGTTGCCCTTTTTATCTGGTTTCAGCTGTGATTTTCATATTGCCCACACCTGTGATTTGCCACAGGTGAATTTGATCGAACATCACATACTTGAAATAAAATTGTTTATCCACAATTTTGGAAAGGTGGCAACAATTTTGCCCTGCGCATAATTGGGGATTGTAAGAACTTATGTCTCATTTGCCTTTTTTTCATCTGTTCTTTTGTGTGTGTGTGTGTGTGTGTGTGTTGTTCCATTATACACAAAAGGAAATAAACATGTATATAACAAAACATGTGTAATGGCAATAATTTTCTGGGAAAAATACTTAATTTTCTGGAACAATTTCAAGGGTGCCAACACTTTTTTCCATCACTGTGTGTTTATGCATGTATGTGTGTATATTGATAGATAGATATAGATAGATTTTTTAAAAATTATCTTACCGCAGCAAAGTAGCTCATTGATTAGCCCTATTGTTTTGTAGTGTTGTGGTCCTGGGTTCAAATTTTACTAAGTACAACATCTGCAAGGTGTTTGTGACACACACAGTAGAATATCCATAAATGTATAACCTGAAAATAACTGGATATGTTCGTAAATTATTTTGTAATTTTAAAAATGTAATAATAAATTATGTGTTTCAGGTCCACATTGGCACCCTCCACATGGGCACCCCCACCATCACCATGACCATCATCTTCACCTAGGACATCCTCCAGGTCATCACATAGGTCCACATATACACCATTGTCATCCTGGGCACTTTGGACCACAAATACATCATGGACACCATGGCCATCATGGGTTTCATGGTCATCATGGGCATCATGGTCATCATGGGTTACATGGCCATCATGGGCATCATGGGCATCATGGTCATCATGGAAAACACTAAACTTGTCTGTTTAGCTATGGCAAGGTGATTGTTGATTAAGAAATTTGTATTACTGCACTTATTGGATATATTTAGTCCATATGCAGGTCACACAACCTCAGAGACTATGCATTTCAGAAGAATACCCTTTAGTTATGTTGGGACCTGCTGCTACAGAGAACAGTTGTAATAAGTGGTTAACTTGAATTTGACAACTTAGGGCTTCTTTCCAAATTATTAAGCTAGAGCTAAGATACAAACCTAAAAAGATACTGTAATGATCTATGCTTGGCCCAGTCGCTGCTGAGCCATAGCATGTATCTTCTCTCCAGGGGTTCTGGTCTCATGGGAGTGGCTTGTCCAGTCTGCCTTGTTCCAGAAGTCATGCCACCATATCTTGGTGCTGCTACCTTTGGAACGCCGCCAGCAATAGTCCTGCTCTGCAGCGTGTGTGTCTGGCTTCCCTGAGTGTACTCTGATCCGTCCTTCCTCTCAGCTACCTTGTGTCCTATGTCCTACCTATGTCATTCCTGTACTACTCGTCTGTCCCATTCCCCTGACTCCCCGCTTCTGTCGTGTGTCTCCTCTACCATGTCTGTCTGACCCTGGTCCTGTCCTGTGACTTCTCCGTCCCTGCATGTAGTTTTCACCTCCTGGCTTTTGACTTTAATTATTATTCCTAACTTTGGCTCCATTTTTCCCTTTTATCATTTACTAGACTTCCTGGTATCTGACCCCTAACTTCCACCCGACCACGACTTGCTTTTTCCTCGGTATTGATGAGACATCCTGATAATGACTTGGCTTGCTGACTACTCCATTGTATTCTATCTCCCTCTAATGGGTTTGTCTGCTTACTGCATATTGGAGCTATATCTTCAGCTAGCTTCAGGACCCTCACTAGAGAAGTGTGACAGATACTTTAAAGGAAAGACTATAAGGGGTATATATAAATCCATGAATAGATGTTGAAAGTGCTTCATTCAAAAGGGGCTCTGCAGAGCTCAGTTCTCCGTTGCCATAGTCCTGTTCTGTGATCTCCGGAGAACCCAACATTTAGACACCAAGCAATCCGTAAAGTTAACATCTATCCTGTGGATACAATATAAGTTACAGTTTTGGGAATACCTCATTAGTTCAAATCATCAATCACCTGTCATTCTCATGGTGCAGGAGAAAGGGACGAAATCTTACTTACAACAGACAACTTGCTCTAATAGCCAGAAACAGAGCTACTGTTGCTTGAGTCCTGGCTTTTCAAACCTTTAGAAGCAGATGTTGATATAGACTGTGGCATCTAAGTGGCTAACGGATGGATGAGATTTAATCTTTACTGAACTGCATAGCTAAGCCCCATCCTCAATGAAATACTACACACAATTTGTATTAATGTATCTTTAGCTTGTGAGCCAAACCATTAGTGCTTTTACCTTACATGAAGATCACCCCCAAAAATTGTGTTTATGTATGTTTATATATAATGGCATGCAAAGGTTTGGGCACCCCTATTCAAAATTACTGTTATTGTGAAGTTATGCAAGTTGAAGGTGAAATGATCTCTAAAAGGCATAACATTAAAGATAATACATTCCCCTTCAATTTTAGGCAAAAATAAATATATTTAATATAAATATTAAAATAATAATAAATATGGCCTTCATGGAAGAGTCATCAGAAGAAAAGCTCTCCTGCATCCTCACCATAAAATTCAACTTCAGAAGTCTACAAAAGAACATCTAAACAAGCCTGATGTATTTTAGAAACAAATCCTGTGGACCGATGAAGTTGAAATCTACAATAGACAACCTAAAAAGGTGCAAGCTGAAGGTTTTACAATGGCCCTCACAGTTTCCTGATCTGAACTTCATTGAAAATCTGTGGCTAGACCTTAAGTGAGCAGTGCATGCAAGACGAGCCAGGAATCTCACAGAACTGGAAGACTTTTCCAAGGAAGAATGAATGAAATTCCCTAAAACAAAAATTAAAAGGCTCTTAGCTGCTACAAAAAGTGTTTACAAGCTGTGATACTAGACAAAGGGGGTGCTGCTAGGCACTAACCATGCAGTATTTGTATTTTCTTGCTTGGTTAGGCTATAAAAAATAAAAAGCAAACAAAAAAATATATTTTCCCGTTAATGTTACCAATGAAATCATGAACTAACAAAGACTAAGGCTGCTTTCACACCTCCGGTTTCTGCAATGCGGCACACTCCGGCACTTTGCAGGAAAATCGCAACCGTTTTTTTTTGCTGCCGGTTGCGATTTTCCTGCATAGACTTTAATTAGTGCCGCATTGTGCCGCATGGCCTTGCGTTCCACCCGGTTTTTGCCACATGCGGCAGATTTAGCCGATGCGGCGGCCGGATGGAACGTTGCCTGGTACGTTTTTTCGTGCGGCAAAAAAACCCGCATTGCGCCACATTCGGCCGATGCGGCGCATTTTTCAATGCATGTCTATGGCGGCCGGATGCGGCAATAACCGCATCCGGCCGCCACATGCGGTTTTTGCCACTGCGCATGCTCAGTAGCATGCCACAAGCGGCAAAAACCGGACTGGCCGCAAAGGACAAACTTATGCAAAGGATGCGGTGTGTTCACCGCATCCGTTGCACAGCTTGCACAGCCGGATTGAGCCGCAGAGCTCAAGCCGGATGTGTGAAAGCAGCCTAAGCCGGCGGCTGAGCACTACTAGAATGTATACAGGTCATCGCCATTAATTTTATTTTATCAAACAAGCTTCGTATAATTTCTTCCTATGGGAATTAGATCTCTGAACATTGATGCTGCAACTGGTTTATGTGGTCAACATATGTTTTAGTTAGTTTAGATAGCTCATGTATAAACTTCTGCATGACATTTTTTTCAAAAGTTTATATGATTTTTAGATTATATGCTTCCATGTTATCATTATTAGGCTATGTGCGCACTGGGAAATGAAATTTCCGTGCGTACATTCCGCAGGCTCTTAAAGATTACCGCACCCGCGGTAAAAAAACGCGGCAAACCGCACCCGAAAACCGCATGCGGTATTGTTCGCGGTATTGCCGCGGTTTTGCCGCGTGCGGGTTGGGATGTGCTTTATTGCATTCAATGCAATAAAGCACATTGAAAAAAAAAAAAAAAAAAAAGAAAAAGTCATTTAATTCTGAGATAGTAGATAGACAGAAGAATAGATAGAGGGATAGATAGATAGACAGATAGAGGGATAGATAGATAGATAGATAGATAGAGGACAGATCGCTGCATTTCCCACGGTCGGCAGTGAGTTCACATTACCGGCCGTGGGAAATGACCGGTAATTACCTCTGCTGTCTGCTGCATTCATTCAGCGCTGTGTCTGTGACACATCGCGGCTGGATGTCAGCATTGCAGGACCCTGTGGATTACGCCGGAGCGGTGGATTACGCCGGAGCTTTGCTGCGGGAGGGGTTAATAAAATGGTGAACGAGGCTTGTTTGTTTTATTTAAAATAAAGGATTTTTCGGTGTCTGTGTTTTATTCACTTTACTTACGGGTTGATCATGTCAGCTGTCACATAGACGCTGCCATGATCAAGCCTGGAGTTAATGGCGGTGATCCACCATCATTAACCCCTTGTATTACCTTGCTGCCACTGCTACACGGCAGCAAGAAGAGCCGAGGACACGCCGGTGCTGCCGCATAATGCATGCGACAGTCCCGGGGCAGCTGCGGCTGATATTCTTGGCTGCCGGAGGGGGAGTGAGGCAGGGGACATTAACCCTGCCCCTCTCCCTCCCCAGCCTGAGAATACCGGGCCGCCGCTGTGTGCTTACCTCGGCTGGAAGGTAAATATGTGTCACGCTCCCCGGGTCCTCACCCCCGTTCCCCGGCTCACCTGCCACGCTCTCCGCTCCCCAGTCACCGGATTCCGTCCGTCCCAGGGCTCCGGGCCCCCGATCCCGGCGCCCGACAGCTTCCCTGGACCTGGCCGGCTCCCCTGCGTCCTCCTCGCAGCCTCCTTCCCTGGCTTCTGGCACCCGGGCGGCGCGCATGCGCATTAGGGCGCGCGCGCGGTCACTGACCCTTTCTTAAAGGGCCAGCGTCCATTAACAGGAAATGAGGTTGCACAGGTACAGGGTATATAGGGGGTCATTGTCCAAGGGGGCGGGGCCTGATCTTCGTGTTCCCTGAGCTAGGAGTCAGGTCTCTTGGTGTTTATGTGCCTGTACTCACCTATCTGTCTTTGTAGAGCCGTACCTGCCTCGCCATCCAGTCTGCCGTGTCCTGATCCCCGCACGCTGTCCGTCTGCCATCTGACAGTCCGTACCATCCCGGATCCCTGCGGTGACCCGTCATCTTGCTCCAGAGGTTCCGGACCCCGCCTGATATCACCTCGGCCTCCGAACCTGAGCTACGTCACCAAGACCACCTTCTGTGACTCCGTGGTCCCTGGGACTCCTCCGCTGCCTTCTCTTGCACGGACTGTTCTACTGCCCATCAGTGCTTCAGCTGCCGGACTCCCTACCACCATCTCAGAGAGTTCGGTCCAGTGGATCCACCTCCTGGGTCTGCCCGACCGCCCGGCCGTGACAGTAAGATCAGGCCATGGATCCCGCTGCAGCACTAATGGCTCTGCAAGAGGAACTCCAACGCCAGCGTGAAGTCCAGACCCGCATGCTGCAATTCATGACCTCCGTGGACACCCGCCTGTACACATTACAAGCATCAATGACGCCTGCGGCACCCAGGTCCCCCGCCAGGCAAGCCATGGCCCCCGCACCAGTGGCAACCTCGTCAGATGCTTCCCGACTCCGTTTGGCGTCACCTCCTCGTTATGCTGGAGATCCCAAGACCTGCAGGGGCTTCATAAATCAATGTTCCCTTCATTTCACGCAGCTGCCACATCTGTTCGCCTCCGACCAAGCCAAGGTCGCCTTTATAATGTCCCACCTAGAGGGCGAGGCGCTGGCGTGGATGAACCCCTTGTGGGAGAAGGAGGACCCCATGACCAAGGATCTTCAACAGTTCCTGCAGGCATTCCGCAGCACCTTTGACGAGCCGGGACGCGCTTCTGCCTCTGCTTCATCACTCCTCCGCCTACGTCAAGGAACACTGACGGTGGGCCAATACGCCATCCGTTTTCGCACTTTGGCTTCAGAACTCGGGTGGAATAATGAGGCCCTAACAGCCGCCTTCTGGGAGGGACTCTCGAGTCGCATCAAGGATGAGTTGGCGGGTCGGGACGTGCCCTCCACCCTAGATGCCCTGATTGCCCTAGCAACTCGTGTGGACATACGTTTTCAGGAGCGCTCCAAAGAGCTATCTCGTGAGAGACGCCCGTTACGGCATTCATCTCCTCCTCAGAAGCCCTCCGTACCTCAGTCATCAACAGCTGGGAGTCCCGTCCACGAGCCCATGCAGATTGACCGAGTACGTCAGTCTGCACAACGTAGAGCAGAGCGGCTTGCCCAGGGTCTCTGCTTTTACTGCGGTGAGGGCACACACCTCCTCCGTTCCTGTCCGGAAAGGCCGGGAAACTCCAAAGCCTAGGGTTGGTAGGAGAGGCCACCCTAGGTGCTGGGACTCTCTCTGATCCGGTCACATGGACCGTGCAAGTGACAACGGGAGAGACGCGGTTCACGGCTGAGGCCTATCTTGATTCCGGGGCAGCAGGCAATTTCATCCAGCAAGCCACCGTGGACAAATACCAGGTGCCTGTTATCCCACTCAACAAGCCCCTGGTGATTGCCTCTGTGGATGGGAGACCCCTTTCTGACACCATCTCCTGGACCACCAGGCCGGTTGAACTGCGCATCGGTGCTCTTCACACCGAGAACATCGCCTTCTACGTCCTTCCGCACATGTCCCATCAGATCCTGCTGGGCCTTCCATGGTTACGGACTCACGAACCATCAGTCAGCTGGGGCACTGGCGAAATCACCCGCTGGGGTGCTTCGTGTCATGAGAGATGCCTAAAATCCACACAACCCATCCGACGACCTCCGGTTCCTGAGAACCTACCGGGGCTGCCCTCGGCTTATTGGTCCTTTGCTGATGTCTTTGATAAAAAAGAATCCGAGGTACTGCCGCCACATCGCCCCTACGATTGTGCCATCGACCTGCTCCCTGGAACAACGCCACCACGAGGACGGATATATCCTTTATCTCCAGCCGAAACAAGGGCTATGTCGACTTACATCTCAGAGAGCCTGGCTAGGGGATTCATTCGGAGATCCTCCTCTCCTGCTGGAGCAGGTTTCTTCTTTGTCAAGAAAAAAGAGGGCGATTTACGTCCCTGCATCGACTACCGGGGTCTGAATCAGATCACTGTTAAGAACAAGTACCCTCTGCCGCTCATCCCCGAATTGTTTGACCGGCTTAGAGGAGCTCGTCTGTTCACCAAGCTGGATCTTCGGGGTGCTTACAATCTGGTGCGCATCCGCTCTGGTGACGAATGGAAGACCGCGTTTAATACGCGCGATGGACATTATGAGTACTGCGTGATGCCCTTCGGCCTGTGTAACGCCCCTGCCGTCTTCCAAGAACTGGTGAACGACGTGTTCCGAGACCTCCTCTACACCTGTGTGGTAGTATATCTAGATGACATCCTTGTCTTCTCTCCGGACCTCCCAACCCACAGAGAGCACGTACAGCTGGTTCTACGACGACTAAGAGAGAACCGTCTGTACGCAAAGTATGAGAAGTGTGTCTTTGAGCAGTCTTCTCTCCCCTTTCTGGGGTACATCATCTCTGAGACTGGACTGCAGATGGATCCCAAGAAGGTCTCCGCCATTCTCAACTGGCCTCCCCCTTCTGGACTGAAGGCAATCCAACGCTTCCTGGGATTCGCCAACTACTACCGCCAATTCGTCCCTCACTTCTCTGCTCTGACTGCTCCACTTTCCGCTTTGACTAAGAAAGAGGCAAATCCAAAGGACTGGTCGCCTGCGGCCGACGCCGCGTTTGGCTCTTTGAAGCGGGCTTTTGCTTCCTCGCCTGTACTTCACCGTCCGGAGTTGAACCGCCAGTTCACCTTGGAGGTGGATGCCTCCTCCTCAGGAGCCGGAGCAGTGCTCATGCAGAAGTCCTCCTCCGGGAAGATGGTGACTTGCGGATTCTTCTCCAAGGGCTTCTCAGCGCCTGAACGCAACTATACCATCGGGGACCGAGAGCTCTTGGCAGTCAAACTGGCACTGGAGGAATGGCGCTACCTCCTGGAAGGTGCAGTGTATCCCGTGATCATCTACACGGACCACAAGAACCTAGAATACCTGCGGTCCGCTCAGCGACTGAACCCACGGCAAGCCAGGTGGTCCTTATTCTTTGCCAGGTTCGACTTTCAGCTTCACTTCCGACCCGCGGACAAGAATGTACGCGCTGATGCCTTGTCCAGGTCTTTCATGCCCATGGAGCAGGAGGAAGAGACTACCCAACCCATCATCTGTCCTAGCAACATCATTCCGGTGGCCCCTGTTACCCTAGCCCAGATACCGCCCGGGAAGACCTATGTCTCCGATACCGACAGGCAAAAAGTGTTACACTGGGGTCATGCCTCAAAAACAGCCGGGCATGCTGGTCAGAAGAGAACATGGGGTGCGATTGTACGCCATTACTGGTGGCCATCCCTTCGCACGGACGTCGCTGCTTTTGTCTCTGCCTGCTCCTCCTGTGCCAGGAACAAGACGCCCAAACACTTGCCCCATGGCCGTCTTCTGCCTTTACCGATACCCTCAGTCCCGTGGCAACACATAGCAATGGACTTTATTACGGACTTGCCATTATCCTCCGGGCACACAGTCATATGGGTCGTGGTTGATCGATTCTCCAAAATGGCCCACTTCGTTCCTATGGCCGGACTGCCCTCTGCTCAGGAACTCGCGGAAGCCTATATACATCACATCTTCCGCTTGCATGGCTTTCCATCCCACATAGTGTCCGACAGAGGAACTCAGTTCACCTCCCGCTTCTGGAGGGCTCTATGCAAACATCTGGGAGTGACTCTGGACTTTTCTTCTTCTTACCATCCTCAGTCTAACGGCCAAGTGGAGAGGGTCAATCAAATCGTGACCTCATACCTACGTCACTATGTCAACGCCCATCACGACGACTGGTCCTCGCTTCTGCCTTGGGCTGAATTCTCCCATAACCACCACGTCAGTGAGTCATCCTCCGAATCTCCCTTCCATGTTGTTTATGGACTCCAGCCCGCCGTCCCATTGCCTATATCCCCTTCATCGGATGTTCCGGCTGCTGATACTGCAGTTCGTGACTTTGCTACCATTTGGGACTCTGTCAAAGCGTCCCTTGGGCGCGCTTCCCAGCGGATGAAGAAACACGCTGACAAGAGGCGTCTGGATCCTCCGTGTTTCTCTCCTGGTGACCTGGTCTGGCTTGCTTCCCAGTACATCCGATTGAAGATACCTTCCTACAAGCTGGGTCCTCGCTACATCGGGCCGTTTAAGGTCCTCAGCAAGATCAATGAGGTATCCTACAAGCTACAGCTCCCGGCCACGATGAGGATACCCAACTCCTTCCACGTCTCTCTGCTCAAGCCGGTTGTCCTTGGTCCCTTCTCCGCTGCTGCCAGTCCGGCCCCTCCTCCTATTGCCGATGATGACATCTATGCGGTAAGGGATATCGTGGCCATGAAGACCGTACGAGGTCGACAGTTCTTCCTGGTGGACTGGGAAGGGTATGGTCCTGAGGATAGGTCTTGGGAGCCCAGGGAGAACGTGGGCACTCCTCTTATCCGTGCCTTCATGTCCCGGTTGCGGGGAGGGGGGCGTGGGGGGGGGGGGTACTGTCACGCTCCCCGGGTCCTCACCCCCGTTCCCCGGCTCACCTGCCACGCTCTCCGCTCCCCAGTCACCGGATTCCGTCCGTCCCAGGGCTCCGGGCCCCCGATCCCGGCGCCCGACAGCTTCCCTGGACCTGGCCGGCTCCCCTGCGTCCTCCTCGCAGCCTCCTTCCCTGGCTTCTGGCACCCGGGCGGCGCGCATGCGCATTAGGGCGCGCGCGCGGTCACTGACCCTTTCTTAAAGGGCCAGCGTCCATTAACAGGAAATGAGGTTGCACAGGTACAGGGTATATAGGGGGTCATTGTCCAAGGGGGCGGGGCCTGATCTTCGTGTTCCCTGAGCTAGGAGTCAGGTCTCTTGGTGTTTATGTGCCTGTACTCACCTATCTGTCTTTGTAGAGCCGTACCTGCCTCGCCATCCAGTCTGCCGTGTCCTGATCCCCGCACGCTGTCCGTCTGCCATCTGACAGTCCGTACCATCCCGGATCCCTGCGGTGACCCGTCATCTTGCTCCAGAGGTTCCGGACCCCGCCTGATATCACCTCGGCCTCCGAACCTGAGCTACGTCACCAAGACCACCTTCTGTGACTCCGTGGTCCCTGGGACTCCTCCGCTGCCTTCTCTTGCACGGACTGTTCTACTGCCCATCAGTGCTTCAGCTGCCGGACTCCCTACCACCATCTCAGAGAGTTCGGTCCAGTGGATCCACCTCCTGGGTCTGCCCGACCGCCCGGCCGTGACAATATGCAGCGGAGCCCACGTTCTTTGTTTTCTATATTTCCGTTTTCTTTCTATGTGTGTTCTATGTGTCTGTGTCTATGTGTTCTGTGTCTGTGATGTGTGTGTGTGTGTGTGATCTGTGTGTTTGTTTACTCTCTGCTTTGCTTCCTCTTCCTGTAATGACATCACTTCCCTGCAAAACCGCAGACAGGCGATGTACATTACCGGAGGTAAACCGCGAAATACCGCAGGGAATAACGCAGGAAAATGCAGTGAACCGCACAGAATTTGCTGCCTGCGTTATTCCCTGCGGGATTTCATGATTAACATTGGAGTCAATGGAGTGAAATCCCGCAGCGATGTGCGGAAAAGAAGTTACATGCACTTGTTTTTGCTGCGGGATTCCCGCAGCAAAACATGCAGCTGTCAAATTCCGCCCAGTGCGCACAGGATTTTTTTTCTCCATAGGATTTGCTGGTGATTCACTGCAGAGATGTTATGAACATTTTCTGCAGCGAAACATGCAGCAAATCCGCGGAAAATCCGCGGCAAAATCCGGTAAGTGCGCACATAGCCTTAGGGTGTTACATTTCACTATAGGCAGCTAGTGGTTATTATTGATGTTCATACTTTCAATTCCAGGCTTGTTGGGATTGTTACATTGCAGTAGGTGATTTAATTGGGTGTGTAATGAGCACTAGTGGCAGTACAATTTAACTAGAATTTCATTCAGTCCACCTCCCAAAAAAAGCGGAATAAAAAGGTGTCAAAAAGATGTTTGTTCTCTAAGGTGTTACCATTGACATTCTTAGTAATTGCTACAAAAAAATAAACAAGCCAGAACACAGCTCTGTCAATGGTTAAATAAATGACTTAAAACACAGATATAGAATTTGCTGTACAAAACCACATGTTATTTATTTCGCACAGTGAATACTGTAACAATGAAACAAAGACCCAATGATTTATTTGCCATCTCTTCCCACTTATCCCACCAAAAAGAATAAGTTTACCATTACAGTGTATGTACTCCAAAATTGTGATATTTGCAGATAAAAAACCCTTTACCTGGCTACATTAGGATAATGGTATGGAGATGTCTATCAATGGGTTGGTCTAAGCCACTTAGTTCCAATGAATGATAAGCTTAAACGGGTTTTCTGATTCCAATAATGACTTTTAAGAACAACCATCTTTAAAGCGGGCTTTACACACTACGATATCGTTAATGTTTTATCGTCGGGGTCACGTCGTTTGTGACGCACATCCGGCGTCATTAACGATATCGCAGTGTGTGACACTTATGTGCAACCTAAAACGATCGCAAAAGCGGCCAAAATCGTTTGCCGCAGAGAGGTCGTCCTGAAACAAAAAATCGTTCTCTTCTAATTAGCAATGTTGTTCGTCGTTCCTGCGGCAGCACACATCGCTGTGAGTGACACCGCAGGAGCGAGGAACATCTCCTTACCTGCCTCCACCGCCAATGCGGAAGGAAGGAGGTGGGCGGGATGTTTACGTCCCGCTCATCTCCGCCCCTCCGCTTCTATTGGATGGCTGCCGTGTGACATCGCTGTGACGCCGCACAACCCGCCCCCTTAGAAAGGAGGCGGATCGCTGGTCAGAGCAACGTCGCAGGACAGGTAAGTCCGTGTGACGGGGTATGCGAGGTTGTGCGTGATGGGCAGCGATATGCCAGTGTCGAATAACCGGCGGAGGCAGGTACGATCGCTTGCGATATCGCTAGCGAGATCGCAGCGTGTAAAGCCTGCTTAAGTCCAACTCGTAACCACTTCTGTAATTGCTTTATCATTACAAATGTTTTTACCATTCTCCCCCTCCCTACATCTATTCCCTATATCTGATTTTTTTTTCTTAATTTACTGTGACACTTCATTTGAGGAGACTCCAAACAGGACGTCATGGGATAATGACTCTGCAGCCACTTATCTGCAGCTTCTGTCAACCCACATACCCGAAAACAGGACGCCAAGAGGGGGCAGCGCTGTTGTCACCTTCTACAGTCTTGTTACTACCTTCCCAAAGACATCTTGTTTCAGATGGGTGATGGAAAATTGACTGCAGCTTCAGTGGTCACCGCTCGCATTGTCAATGACGTTTCTTTTCCTAAAATGAGACATTATTTGGGGATGGGGATGAAAACAGCATTGCTGCCCCATAGCTTCTATCACCGTCCTTAAAAAAAATCTCATTAGGGTGAACCTGTTACCCATCCAGCTTAAATCACTACTTCCTGATGATCTCTCATTTCATGTAAAAATAGAGGTGATAGAAACAGGGACTCTTGCGGCGGTAAATGAATCTGCGGTCATTTCACTTCTCCATTCTCCCCTCACCCACCCCACCCCTGAAAAAGGATGTCATCAGTAGAGATGAGCGAACCATTGGAACTTTAGTTCGGAGGGTACAGTTGAACCTTAAAAAAGTTCAGTTTGTGACCCCGACTTGATCCGAACCTCAATTGAAGTCTGTAATTGGGCTGCAGCCAGCCATAAGCAGAACACTTTCGGGGGAGGGTGGACAGGGTTTTTAATTTTTTTTTGTGTGTATGTGTACACACTGTATCTGATCCCGCTGATTTGACCCCAAGTGCAAGCTGTTTAAACGCTGCACACAGCTTGCACAGGGTTGAGCATCAATCATACCCAATCACAGCGCTGCTCACTTGAGTGGTTTGCACTCGTAACTCACATGAACTTTGAACCCAAACTTTGTTTTTTTCGTAGTTGGTTTCCAAACTTGAACTGCGAACATCAAATCTCAGGTTTGCTCATCTCTAGTCCTCAGGGAACAGCAGTGACAGGAGCTGTAGCAATCGACTGCAACACTGCACCCTAATGATGTCCTATTTCAAGGGAAATGATAGAAGTTGTGCGGAAATTACTGCAGAATCATCCTCCTGTAATGTCCAGTTTGAGATTCTCCTCAAATGAAAAGCCACAGGAGGCACAGAAGAAAAACAAGTATAGGGAGAACAGTAGGGAATTTTATAATAATTTAAATTACAAAAGTGGTTAGGGCTTTAAGATAGATAGTTATAAAGGGCATTATAGGCATCAGACCAGATCACCCTTTTAATGCTTCTTAAGCATACCAAGACTTTTTTGACAAGTGCTTGCAATTTTGTAGGAACAGTTTAAAGAAAGCCCATTTTAGTTCCAACATGACCCTGTCCATTGTATGAAGGAAGGTCCATAAGTGAATGGTTGGGAGAGTTTGGTGGGGGAAGAACATGATCAGTCGCACAGAGCTCTGTTCTCAAGTCCATAAAATACCTTTGGGATGAAATGGAACAAAAATTCTGAGTCCAGCCCCCTCATCCAACATGTCTGTCCTCACAAATATAGCTTGTGTGAAAAGAAAAGAGACAAAACAAGACATTCCTTTGTGAAATATTGCTAGTTGGCCTCATTTACTGTAGAAATTCTAAATCTACACATAAATATTCACTTACCTTGAAGATTATTCTTATCCGCATAGCATATACATATGTAGTGATGATATCCCATGCTCCGAGGCTTAACCTCACTTTGACATTGTGGGTAACTGAACAACTCAGAGGAAAACAATTGCAGAGTTTACTGACACTATCACATGAGTCAATATACACATTCCAACTTGTTCCAAAAAATTAAATTAAAACCATTTTATTTTCCATTTAATATATATGGTTAAAAATTGTGTTTAAAAAAAAAACTCCACATTTTTTCCCTCTATCATGTTCTGATTCCTGACCTTACAATGCTCTTCTTAATGAATGGCCAAAGATTCCCCCAAACAACAAATTTTTGCATAATGCCTTCCCATAAGAGAAGAAGCTAGAAAGAGACCAACTACATATTATATGTGTCATGTACAGATGAAAAAGGGGCTCCTAGGCTGACCTTAAGAAGACTGGGGCCACTGTGCTGCCCTTATCTCGAAGGTAGCCATGATGGTAGCCAGGTTCGAGCATCCAGTGTGACCCTGTCTCCTATCTAAGCCTTAATACTACTCCTCCCCACCCTGGGAAACCCAGTAACCAAAACCCCACAAATAGGCACAAACAAGGATAAACAAAAACTCATGTACACTGCACTCATACACAAATGAGAGACAGTATGTGAACTGGGGAGTAATGTAAAAGGGGTAGGAAATAAATACACAACTGGAGAACTCAAACACCACGCAGAACCGCATTTTGTTGAACACCATAGAGTAGAGGAGCCGAGGAAGCAGAAGCTATTTCTGGCACTCAGTAAAAACATAATAAAGAGTGCATGCAGCTGAGGATGGTAATCAGCAGCCTGAGCTCCCAGCAGGAATTAACTCCTGCTGAACTGGAGAGCAACACAACCAGAACCAGCCGACGCCCATGAGAGGCTGTGCAACAAAGGAATCCCAGGCTGCCTGTTGGCCTCTGCAATGCGAACAGAGTCTGACGCCACTATGATACCCAGTGAGTGCAACACTAAACACCGCATGACAATATGGATTTAGATCAGGAGGTCATAAAAGCTCCTTCAAGTGTAATGTTTAGGTTTCCCAATTATTTTGGCTTGAAGTGTATATTGCGTGATAAGGTATAATATTTAGGCCATTTTGACTGTATATGAATCAATATGAAAGTATGGGGAGATGTAACAAAAGAGAATAGGACAGGTGAAAAAATTGCCTTTTGACAACCAATTTGTTCACTGCTTTAAATCTTCAAAAAGTTTATGAAAAATGGAAGGTGCAATCCGACTGTTTGCTATAGAAAAAAATCTCCTTTTTCCTTTGCATCCCTTTTGATACAATTTCCTTAAATTTTCTGCTTGGCTATTTTGTCTTTATGATTACTAATGTAATGAGACCGGAACATTATACTACATATGTTTTATACTAACGTCTATTTTTGTATGTTTGTATTTGCAGACCTGAAGTAAAATATTGATATTGGCAACTTGAAAGAAGATTTTTTAATCTACATTAATATCAACATATAACCAAACAAAAATGTCTGTATGCATTAACAATTGAGAGAGATATTGACTGTAGTATTGCAACAAGTACTGAAACCAAATAAATTGATTAATGTTGTGGTTGATTGATTTATTAATTAATTACAGGAGTTAACTTTACGGGTAATTTATGTCTGTTGGTTTTTGGTTATTTTTGTCTTAGAAAATTGAGGCAAAAAAATCAATCACTGTAGTATTGCAAAATGGTTTCTCTTAGAGAATTTTAGCATGGAATGATCACTTTGTTCATTTTATCTAAATTTTTATGTAAGCCTTAGAGCTTTTATTATTTTCCTAATGTAATTGTAGGTTGCTATGATAAAACACAGTAATTCTGCATCTACATGGTGACTTTGGCTGCGACACAGGTCACGTAGCCAAGGTTTGCTATGTGCCAATACTACAGCACAGTGTAATCCAGATGAATGGGGTTGAATTGCGACCCCTTACGGTACCACAAGAAAGTTGCTAAAATTTGGATCCAATTTGATTTTTTAGGGGCAGAGACCCTCATTCCACTGATCTATCGCTTACTGGGCTGATTACTGGAGTTTTGCTAAAATTACTGTGTAATCACCAGGAGATTATCATTAGAGATGAGCGAACCTTTGGAAGTTTGGTTCTCAGGGCCCAGTCAAACCTTAGATAAGGTTCGGTTTGTGACCCTGACTTAATCCAAACCTCAATGGAAGTCAGTAATTGGGCAGTTCATGTCTCCATCCACATGCAGCCAGTCATAAGCAGAACACTTCTAATGGCGGATTTTTCAATTTTTATTGTGTGTGTGCACACATTACACCAGATCATGCTGATTTTACCCCCAGTATGAGCCATTCAAACACTGCATGCGGCTTCCACAGTGCTGAGCATCAGTCATACTCGAGCACAGCGCTGCTTGCTTGAGCGGTTTGCAGTCAAAGCTCACTCGAACTTCGAATCCAAACTTGATTTTTTGAGAAGTCAGTTTCTGAACCTGAACCTTAAACCTCAGGTTCGCTCAGCTCTAATTATTAGGGATGATCGAATACCTCAAATATTCAGCTTCGACGAATAGGTCGCCATTATGCGAACATTCAATGCGCAATGTAAGTCTATGGGAAACCCGAATAGTTCCGAATAGTTGTAATTTGGGTTTCCCATAGACTTACATTGCGCATTGAATATTTGCGAATAGTCGAATAGCGGCGACCTAGTCGTCAAATATTCGCGAAGCCGAATATTTGAGGTATTCGATCATCCCTACTAATTATCACTAGAAAACTACTTTGCCTGTTGGTAGTTAGTCCAGCATATTCAAGAGCTCTGTGTAACCCACCACTGACTGGCAGGTTTTTGTGTACACTGTATATGCACCTAAAGCTGCCAATCAGTGTTGTGGGCGGCATTATGAAGCTCCACATTAAAATAACTGCTAGAACTGGAGCTGAAAACATTGATTTTATCAAAATGACAGCAAACAGCTCAGTAAGTGAAACATCGCTGGAATCAGGATCTCTGTTCCTACATTATGCTTCTCTCAGATGGGATCGCAAAATCCTGGTGACAGAATCTTTTTGGATGAGATGTAAATAATCTTTCTTAGGAAATATGAAGTATTTGTTCCAGTTTAGATTTTAGTTTTGTTACAAAATATTAGATTAATTTTCCTGCACAGGTAACATTTTTTTTACTCTAATTTCAAGCTTGTGATTAACTTATTTCAATATATTTGAGAAATACAGACAAACTAAACATGTGACCTTAAAAAACACGACTTTTACATGTATGTAAGACATTATCTGCAAAATATCTGAAGACCTGAACATAGAGTTATTCGAGACAAACACAATGAAATAGGTGACGCATCTAAAATTACTCATTATATATTAATTCATAGGTTTGATTACATCTCTCTGTTCTGATCCATTTAGATTTAATGTTAGGAGGTGTTAAGTGTGCTGGTATAGGTAATCTAAAAATTAAGGATTCTAAGATATCTGCTGTTACTTGTAAGATTATGATTCATCTTTGGATAAGTAGGAATTTGCCCTCTATTGAATAGTGGGTGTTAAATGTTGGTAATGTTATGATGACTCAAGAAAAGATCTACTATTTGTTGCTGAATTCAATATTTTTGCACACATTAGTTACTTGTGTGTAACAAAATTTTAAAATTCTATCTTAATGAACATTGGTTTTTTTTTCTTTTTTCATTCATTCTTTTCTGTTTTGTCTTCTGTTTCATTCCTGAGATTTGGATTTTGAACTCTAATATCTGATTTATATGTGATTTTAATAAAATTTGTATTAAAAATAGTTCCTTCATCAAGGTACTTTGCAAAAATAATAATGTACAATAACCAAATAAAGCTTTCATGAATTCCCATGACTTGCATCAATGAGCCTTGGGTGGTTATGACCTGTCACCAGATCTGTTACCTTGGACCACTTTTGGTTGGTACTCACCACTGCATATCAAAAACATTTAATAAAATTTGCAATTTTGAAATTGCTCTACTTTTCTATTCTTCACAATTTCAGCCTTGTCAAAGTTTCTTAGAACCTTATATTTATGTCCATTTTACTATGTTTAATAAATCAACTTAACAAACTGATTTTTTTCCCACTAACTGTCTAATACATATTACACATTGACAGGTTCCATTTTCACAAGGTAGGAAAAAATAATATTATTGGTCGTCAGTGGTTTTATTGTTTTGCCTGATCAGTGTATAATATGGTCATATGCAGCTATAAGGCTATGTGCCCACAGACCATGTACCCGTGGATTTTGCTGCAGAAAACCTGTGGAGTTATCTGGATTTTCCAGATAAATCCACAGGTTTACGCAAGTACAGACACTCCCCTTGTTATCCTATGGGATTTGGGGAGCGCTGTATCAATGCTGCGGTATGTGCGGCTGCGGAATATGCTGCGGATTTCCCGCAGCCGCACGTAACTGAATGTCAATTACTCATTCAAAAATATCTGCGGAATTCCTGCCTTTCCGCTATGGAGATAGAGGGTGGGACTTCTGCAGGTATTTCCGCACATGTCCCGCAGGTTTACCGCAACAAAAATGCTCGAATAATGCAGCAATGGATAGCTGCGAATTCTGGGGAGCAGCTGTGGGAAACCTGCAGACAAACCTGCAGCAAAATCCACGGGTACGTTGTCCCATGGGCACATGGCCTAAGACTCCTCACCACTGACAGTCAGATTGGTTGTCAGTCTCCGCAAGGAGAAATGTTTTCCCCTTAGACCCTACTATAGCCTCTCATACAGCCAGATAAGATCTCATACTTTGCACTGACGAGGGACATTCATCCCAAAACACCATGACTGCAAATTGAGGTTCTGATCTGACATAAATCTTAGGTCCTATGAAAAGGCTTGTTAAATAGCTACTTTTGACATTTAGGATTGCTACTTCCAATAGGTGGCACTAGAGTTTGTCTCCTTCCTCCCTGAAGAGAAAATTTTAATACGGTCATAAAATTAATTAGGATTTCAGGTGGTGAAAAGGCTAAGGCAATCTAAGGTGCCCTTTTTACCAGAAGCAGCTGATACACGCACACTAGAGATGAGCGGACCCGTGAAAGTTCGGTTCAGTAGGTTATGCTGGATTTTAGATAATGTTTGGTTTGGAATCTGGACTTGACTTGAACCCCAGTGGAAGTCACTAATTGGGCAGTTTGGATCTCCACCCATATACAGCCATCCACTTCTGAGGGCAGGTGGGTGGGTTTTCTTCAAGCAGTGTTACAGGATGAAGTCGGTATCGTTCAGGAAAAACATGATTTTCATGCAGGACAATGCTTCATCACATGCATCCAAATACTCCACAGCGTGCATGGCCAGTAAAGGTCTAAAAGATGAAAAAATAATGACATGGCCCCCTTGTTGACCTGATCTGAACCCCATCGAGAACCTGTGGTACCTCAAAAATTTAAGATCTACAGGGAGGGAAAACAGTACACCTCTCGGAACCGTGTCTGGGAGGCTGTGGTGGCTGCTGCACGCAATATTGATCGTAAACAGATGAAGCAACTGACAGAATATATGGATGGTAGGCTGTTGAGTGTCATCATAAAGAAAGGTGGCTATATTAGTCACTAATTTTTGGGGGTTTTGTTTTTGCATGTCAGAAATGTTTATTTCTAAATTTTGTGCAGTTATATTGGTTTACCTGGTGAAAATAAACAAGTGAGATGGGAATATATTTGGTTTTTATTAAGTTGCCTAATAATTCTGCACAGTAATAGTTACCTGCACATACAGATATCCTCTTAAGATAGCCAAATCTAAAAAAAACCCACTCCAACTTCCAAAAATATTAAGCTTTGATATTTATGAGTCTTTTGGGTTGATTGAGAATATAGTTGTTGATCAATAATGAAAAAAATCCTCTAAAATACAACTTACCTAATAACTCTGCACACGGTGTACAGTATGAGCCCTTACATGAACTCACTATATACAGTATGAACCCTTCAGTAGCCCCCTATATACAGGATGTGCTCTCACATAGTCCCCCTAAATACAGTATGAGCCCCTTACATAGCCCTTGTATACCGCATACCTCCAGTGTGAGCTGTTCAAACACTGCAAGCGGTTTGCACTGGGCTGAGCACCGAGCGTACCCGAGTACAGCGATGCTCGCTCAAGTGGTTAGCATATGTAAACTCTGAACTCGAACACTGATTTTTTCTTTTAGTAAAGTCTGTGTTCAGTACGACCACCAAACCTTACTTTTCAGGTTTGCTCATCTCTACCCAGTACAACTTCACAGGTCACACACCATTAAGGCTGGCTTTGGTTATACGCTATGGACTAAGAAGAGATCCCCAGTGCAAGAACAATATATGGGCCCTTTGCAGTTCAATACCTCATCAAATGCTCAATTTTACCTGCTTTGTAGGAAGAAATGCCGCACTTGTGTCCAGGTTTTCTTGTTTTGGCTGCACAGGTTGCTGCAATGGTGTTTCCAACCCTGCCAAGGTTCATGGGTTTACACCACTATACGATGTAATGTCTGTGATATAAATTTGATTTGTTTTACACTTAGCTCTTCTGTACTGATTCATTGTTTTCTTTCCTGTCTTATTGCCTATGGATCCCACATCATCTGAATATCATAATCATATTTTTCATAGAAGAAAACATCATAAATTAAAGGGAACCTGTCATCAGAAATTTAGCTATAAAGCTAAAAGTTCCCCCCTCTGCAGCTCCTGGGCTGCATTCTAGGAAGCTTCCTATAGTTTTTGTGGCACCTTTTATCCCAAAATAAACACTTTGTAAACTGGTACCTTCTCGTATGTAAATTTCTTAAATTTTCCATGTGGGCGGGCTGCCTGGGGTCCGTTGCTGTTCCTCCATCATATTTACGCGGCCCCCGAATGCTGATTTTGAAAGCTCAGGACACCGCCCCTGGGTGCCCGTGGTCCCGCGCATGCGCTGTTCCACTGTAGCGGTGCCGTGCACTGTGTGCACGTGTGACCGGTGTGACGCTTTGCGCGGGCACGAGGTTATGGGCGGCGCTGTTAGTGTCATCAGTAAGTGCCGCCCATAACCTCGTGACCGCACTTTCCCCTATTCTATATATATACTCTGATGCTTGCCGCGTCTCCCCATAACCTAAGCTCTCCTGCTCCGTCCGCTCCTCCCATCTATTTCCTGCTGCTGAGCAGGATGGGAAGGAGGGAACGTCCGGGCATCAGGCCAGCGAGCGCTTACGCATAACGCTGTAAAATAGGGGAAAGTGTGGTCACGAGGTTATGGGCGGCACTTACTGATGACACTAACAGCGCCGCCCATAACCTCGTGCCCGCGCAAAGCGTCACAGCGGTCACACGTGCACACAGTGCACGGCACCGCTACAGTGGAACAGCGCATGCGCGGGACCACGGGCACCCAGGGGCAGTGTCCTGAGCTTTCAAAATCAGCATTCGGGGGCGGCGTAAATATGATGGAGGAACAGCAACGGACCCCAGGCAGCCCGCCCACATGGAAAATTTAAGAAATTTACATACGAAAAGGTACCAGTTTACAAAGTGTTTATTTTGGGATAAAAGGTGCCACAAAAACTATAGGAAGCTTCCTAGAATGCAGCCCAGGAGCTGCAGAGGGGGGAACTTTTAGCTTTATAGCTAAATTTCTGATGACAGGTTCCCTTTAAATAGTAACAATGGAAAAAAAAGCTTTTTGTGTAGGGGCAATTATTGAATAAAGAGTGCTCTACCGCATTATTTTGGTGCCTGGTTTGACCAAGCAGAAAGCACAAGGTTTTTCTTCCACCTTTCTTTTATTCACCTTGGTCCCATTCCCTATCCAAATATAGTTCATCTCATCTGGAGTGGAAAGTCTGGCACAGGTTCTTCATCTCATCTGGAGTGGAAAGTCTGGCACAGGTTCTTAACATCCAATAGCAAAAAGAGAATGGAACCTACTAAAGCTGAACCAGCACCACGATTTACCTTCATGGGAGATTCTTTTGCTGTAATATGATCTTTGTAGTATTTTTCTTTCAACTTATAAGTTCATCTTTGTGTAGATAAAGCCTGGGTCTATAACAGCTTGATTGTACTTGTTTTCTATAGCTATTACTCAGCTCTTACATCTGTCATTTCCATGTAGAGTAAAATGAAGCTATAAAATCACACTTATACTTATGGGGCTTATATTTATATTGTACACTTGGAATGACAGATTTGCTTTATTCCCATTTATTGTACATTTTAGTTCAGATAGTATGGAATATTTATTAATTTTAGAAATTTAGCAATAGTAAGTACCAGGATGACTAGTGAGCACCCCAGGAAGTTGTGACATCAAGGTGTCTAATGCTGTTATCCAAATGCAGCTATCATAAACCGTGATTTTCTTGGCTGTGAAAAATAAGGTCATGTGACCGTAGCCTAAAGCATACCACTTGTTTGGATTAAACAAATACCGTATTTTTTGGATTATAATACTCATTTTTTCCCAAAAAATTGGGGGAAAAATTGGGGGGTGTCCTATAATCTGGATATAGCTTACCAGGAGCGCAGGAGGCAGGAAAGCAGCTAAAGGGCGGCAGTGGCGGCACGAGTGGGGTAATGCTGTGGGCCCGTGGTTGAGAGGAGTAGGTGTTGCGGCGGTGCAATGCGGGTACCATTGATCTCCGAGTAGTGGGCATGATTGGCTTCAGGAAAATGTCTGTAGAGGCAGCGCAGGTGAAGATTGAGATCTTTGAGAGCTGAGATCTCAATCTACACATGCACTCCCGCAGCCATTTATCTGCAGTCCATCGCATCGGAAGCAGTGCATGAGCAGACTGAGATCTCATCTCCGAGACCTCAGCCTGCACATGCACTGCCTCTGTCCGCAACTATTTTCCTGAGGCCCATAGCGTCCACTTCCCAAAGATCAATGGTGCCCGCATTGCACCCCTGCGACATCCCCTCCCCCAAGCCCCGGACCCTTGTGCCGCTGTCGTCCTTTAGCGACCCTGCTTCCTGTGACCCGCTGCACCACTGCCACACTCTCCCCCTTCCGGTGAGCTATATCCGGATTATAAAACAGACTCAAGAATATAAGAAAAACCCCTTTTTTAACATTAAAAATTTTTTTTTTTCTATTTACTTCTAAATTTGGCTTGCGTTTTATAATGTGGAGCATTTTATAATAAAAAAATACGGTACATTATTTCATACAATAAGAAATCTCTGCAGGGAATACATGTTTTCAGTGTCTTCCCTGCAATCCTTCAACAGGACGCAGACTTGTTTTAGACTGCATTCAGCTTGAACGGTTCTTCATATGAAAGTTTGATCACTTGTTTCCCTTTGCTGAAAATATAGTTTAATTGTCATATACCTATTTAAACTTTTAGCAGCTGCCATTAGAGATGGGCAGACACGCAGATACCCAAGATTGGCGGGTCCAACTGGGGTTTAAAAAAAAACCCGGTTTGGGCTCGGAATTGATCCATATAAGTCTATGGGGACCAGAACCCAGTGCTTTAAAATGGTGGTAGAAGGGATAGGAGGATTGGAGCAAGCACCTTAATGTTATACTTACTGAGTCTCCCACGTGGCTCTCACACTACGTCCGAGGCCACTCATTATCATCCATGCATATGCACTGCTTCCCTAGCCCACCAGCAGTCCCTGGATCTCTGGTTGCAGTCAGACACGCCTCCAACCTGTGTGACAACGTGTCTATTTGCTTTCAATCTGAGGCGATCTGTGTTCATCTCTATTGCTGTAAAAATGGACCCTCCCCATTACATTATGTAGGGCTTAGTGGCACCTGATAGCTGTTATTATTAACCTCTTATTACCCCAATTGCCATCACACCAGGGCAATTGGGATAAGATGGCTAAAGTTTTTGGATTGCCACATCTAATGGATGCGAGAAACCTGGGCAGCTGCAGGCTGGTATTTTTAGGTTAGCGGGCCCAACAACCATGGGCCTCCCCAGCCTCAGAATACCAGTTCCCAGCTGTCAGCTTTCTCATGGCTGGGTATCAAAATTGGGGGGGACCACACGCAATTTTTTTTCTTAAAAAAATGTTTATTTAAATATTTAAAAAAAAAAAGCCACATGCGATTCCTGTTATTTTCATAGACAGCCAAGATAACGGACACGGCTGGGGGCTTCAGCCTGTAGCCATATGCTTTATTATGGGTGAGTATCATGACATGGGGGGCCATATGCCAATTTTTTATTTATTTATTTTTACACACACACAGCATCTCTGCTTCAAAAGCAGTCAGACACGCTGTGGGGGTGCGTCTGACTGCAACCAATCAAAAACGCTGGGACTGCCAGTGGACAGGGAAAGCAGTGCATATGCCTGAAGACAAATAGCTACTCTGGAAGAAGAGTAAGTGGCCCCAGAAGCAGTGTACAGCCAATAAGTACAAAGCGCTTGCTTTATTCTTATTTTCTTTGAATTGTTCTTTTTATTACCCGGGTAGCCGGACCCGAATTGCTACTCAGAGTTCCCTGAGAACTCCAGGCCTGGGGTCGGTGCTCGAATTCTTCTGAACCTGTGCGGATCCGGACTTTTACAGTCTGGGTTTACCCATCACTAACTGCCACCTATTAAATGCACTCAGTTACTACTACTACTCCATAAAAAAGTGAGACACAATATGACAGGAGAACATTTTATTGTTTTTACAGCAGGATATTCCAGGACAAACAAAGGATGGTCTCCCAATCCTTAGATCGCTGTATCACTTGACAACAAATGGTTGTGAGGGTGAGGTCTCCTCGTTAGATGTACAAAAATACATTTCTATGTAACCAACCTTTAGCCCCATTACATCCCCTGCCACAGGTTTAAAGTTCAGGACACCATGACACGTGACCTGCAGTTAGCACCGCATGAATGTGACGCTGATCACGTCTGAGCATGACACAAGGAGTTGTGCACACCCAAGAATGTTTTCCTGTTACGACACAAAAAATTCCAATTTTAGAAACATTACCCTGCACTTAAATGTAGACGTATTTGTACGCTTCCCAACCCCTATGTCTTATGTTCACCAATTAGTGTATGTTCCTATTCACAAAATGACCCCCTTTTTGTTGACGTCTGTATGTCAGTGTATGTATCGGTGTGTGCTTGTGTGAAATTTTCACGATTCATCGAGAAATGAGAATATGTTTGCATGTTTCTGGGAATTTCGATTTATAAAGAACCACAGTTATTAAAGACATCTATTAATAAATCGTGATAGATATTTGGAGAGATCAGCATGGGGCCAATTTACCAGTACACAAAGCTCATAAGACATTGACATTTTCTATAACAGAAAAAATATCAATCTCGAGAGATATTATGTACTGGTAAAGTGGGACATGTACAAAGATCCATTTTTTTTCTCATTTCTTGATAAATCTAACCTTGTTTTTAACAAACCCAATGAACAAATCTGTCCATAAATGCATTTTCAGTGAGTTTTCCATAATCACTCTCTTTAAAGATGGCTGCTCCCTCTCCTAAACTAAGTTTCCTTAGCACCGGCATATCGAGGTCTGATCCAACAGACACCAAAGTAGACACAATGTTATGCTTTTTCATGGAGGTCAAAGACTCATCCAGATCTTCTTGACCTGTAACGCCATCGGTGATTAGAACAAACGAAGTTTCTGCAAATTTCCTTGCACCTCTGGTGCGGTCCTCAAGGATACTACTGATGGCAAAATTAATGGCTTTTCCAATATTCGAGGATGAGTCATAGTAAGTAAGACGGGATAGACCTTGGTAAATTTCTGTTAGATTATATGTAAGTGGGAATGCCACCGCTTGCTCATCCTTTCCACCATATTGCAATAGGGCCACACGAGCATTGTTAGCGTCATCAGCACTCTTTGACAGAGAAAGACGTCTCGATACCTCCTCCACAAATGTTGCTGCATGTCGGAAGTTTTGCTTTCCCATACGTTCAGAGCTATCCAAAAGGAAGACGAGATCCACTGGGCGCTGAGTGCACTGTGCAACTGCAAGTTCTGCGGGAAAAAGGTGTATATATGCTATGTATACAGCTGACATACTATATATAATAAACTCGCATGCATGGATATAGTTCACTTGTGTAATTTTGGCTGTTTACTAACAAATCACATTTACTATTTCTCTCCTAATAAATATTTTTTAATGAATATTTTACGAGTATAGAAAAAAAATGTGAAAGGGAGGAGAGGTAATAATCTTCTATTACAAAACTTATTTTTTTTTGGGGGGGGGGAAAGCCCCAAAAAAATCTACATCGGCAGAGCAGACAGAAAAATCCACTATTAAAGGGCTGCAAAAGATCCATAGAAAATATGTCCCCAGCACTGCCCACAGGGGATTTGCAAAGTCAGCAGTCACTCCTGGGCCCAGATGTTGACACATCAATATTAGAAATGGCATATGTAAGGTACATTTATGGTTTATGGACTTAATGTGAAGATAATGCTCTACCAAGGAATATCAAACAATCTATGGTATATTGTGAACACAGCATATAAAGCCACTGCAATGATAGGTTAGTAGTGCTTGTAGATATCAGTTTAATGGAAACCTTTTGGTGATCTGACTTTTTAAACAGGTTGTCCACTACTGTAAAGGGAACCTGTCAGGTGCAATATGCACCCAGAACCACGAGCAGTTCTGGGTGTATATTACTAATCCCTGCCTAACTGTCCCAGCTTATACCAGCATACATAAAGAGATCATTAGAAAAAGTATTTCTAAAGATCCTTTATGATATGCTAATGAGTGCAGGGACTAGTCGCAAGGGCATTAGTTCCTGTGCTGATTCCACCCTCTTAGCATGTCAGTACACCCACAGAAGCTATGCTATTCAATGCAAGCGTCATCAGCGGTTACGCACATACCTGTGTCTGTTCTCAGCATTTCAGAATGCTGGGCTTAGGCTCAGTGCACATAATCAGAAGTCCCACCACTTCTAGTCATGCGCACTATGAAGCCAAGTGTACGCGTCCCAGCTTCAGAGAGGTCTAGTGTGCATGACCAGAAGTGTCAGGGACTTCTGATGATGCGCACTTAGCCTAAAGCCGTCCAATATGCACCCGGAACCACGAGCAGTGCTGTGTGCATATTTCTCCCAGCCTATAGTAGCATACATAAAGAGATCTTTAGAAAAAGTACTTTTAAAGATGCTTTATAATATGCTAATGAGTGCAGGGACTAGTCGCAAGGGCATTAGTTTCCCTGACTAGTCCTCCCTCTTAGCATGTTAGCACGCCCCTATAGGAATGCTAACGTGCTATTCAATGCCCAGCATCAATTGACAGTGACGCACGTACCTGTGTCCACTGTCACCACTCATGACGCTAGGTTTAGGCTTAGTGCGCATGATCAGAAGTCCCGGAACTACTGGTCATGCAAACTAGACCTCTCTGGAGCCAGGACGTGTATACCCGGCTTCATCGTGTGCATGACCGGAAATGCTGTAACTTTTGATCATGCGCACTGACCCTAAACCCGGCATCTGAGGCGGTAACAACGGACACAAGCATGCACATCACCGCTGATGACGCTGGGCAATGGACATTGAATAGCATGTTAGCACGCTCCTATGGGTGTGCTAACATGCTAAGAGGGCAGACTAGTTGGGGGAACTAAAGTCCTTGTGACTGGTCCCTACGCTCATTAGCATATCATAAAGTATCTTTAGAAATACTTTTTCTAAAGATCTCTATATGTATGTACGTGTTCTATATGTATGCTACTGTAGCCTGGGACTGTTCGGCAGGTATTAGAAATATACACACAAAAATGCTCGTGGTTTTGGGTGTATATTGCACCTGATAGGTTCCCTTTAATAATACAATATAACAAGTGGCATTCAGACTGCAATAGTTTACTGTGTCACATCCCAACTGTGCAAGCAGAAAAATATTTCTATTTTCCATTAATTTGATCTGCTCTAATTGTAATATATATATATACAGATGTAACAAAAAAGACAATCATGGCTGTATGAATGCCATCTTACTGTGTATGTTGCAGTTAGCACATTTTCTTATCTTTGGACACATTCTCACAAGATCACATATAAACATTTATACATTTCATCAAGCAGTGAGATGCAGACATAATGAGAAAAGTAAAAAAAAAAGAAAGTGGGATAGATAATGGAGAACAAGGGTTTTTTTTAAAGATGATCTCATAGCAACCTATAGAAAACAATTAGCCAAACAAACCTTTTTTAAGCTTTTTTTTAACTCTGAAGTTGTTTTCTCATGTATGATGTCCAAACTTAGCAATATGGACATCTCAGAAGGTTCATCATCTGTTGTGACCTCGTTCTACAACCTAGAGATGGGAGCGGCCAATGCAAGCACTACATGGCGGACTGCTTTTTTGACTTGGCAGTGTAATGTACTAAAATGCTAACTGTGCACAAAAATACCACATTTCTACAGGGGACAGGCTAAGGCTGGTGAAACGTATAGCTAGATGTAAAGTTTCCCACTAACAGCAGCTATTCTTTGAATGTAGTTAAATCCTGAATCTTGAGATCTTTAGTGTTGTTTTCAGGGTTCTAGAACTTTATAACTGAATTAGTTGCTTCTTTTTTTTTCATAGCTAAAACATTGAGTTCAAAGACCTTACAAATAAAAAAATTAATTTCTTAGTTTTAGGCCCTACAATGATTACTTTGAAGGAGGGAGATTGGTAGATTAGGGCATCTTGTATTATAACTGATATTTAAAACTTCTAAGGGGTACTTTGCACGTTGCGACATCGCAGGTGCGATGTCGGTGGGGTCATGTCGAAAGTGACGCACTTCCGTGCGTCGCTCCCGACATCGTAGTGTGTAAATCCTAGATGATACGATTAACGAGCGCAAAAGCGTTGTAATCGTATCATCGGTGCAGGGTCGGGGAAAACCATAATTAAGCTGCAGCAACGGTACGATGTTGTTCCTCGCTCCTGCAGCAGCACACATCGCTGTGTGTAAAGCCGCAGGAGCGAGGAACATCACCTTACCTGCCTCCAGCAGCTCACGCCGACTATGCGGAAGGAAGGAGGTGGGCGGGATGTTTACGTCCCGCTCAGCTCCACCCCTCCGCTTCTATTGGTCGCCTGCCGTGTGACGTCACTGTGACGCCGCAGGACCCGCAACCTTAATAAGGAGGCAGATCGCCGGCCAGAGCGACGTCTCAGGGGAGGTGAGTGCGTGTGAAGCTGCCGTTGCGATAATATTCGCTATGGCAGCTATCACTAGATATCGCACCTGCGACGGGGGCCGGGAACTATCGCTGCAGCGTCGGTAACATATTGTTACCGATGTCGCAGCATGCAAAGTACCCCTAAGTGTAGTTAAAGAGGACCTTTCAAAAGTTTGTGCATGTTAAACTGGCCATGGAATAATGGCTGCAGAGCTGAGTCTTATTTTTTTCTTTTCATTTTTACATTGCTGACATATTAACTTGTATAGTTTAGGTCATAATTTATGCTAAAGTTTAACTGGGCATTACCAGAGATTTTTCCTGGGGTGTGTATTCCTTCTCCTGCATGAGTTTGACCAAGCATTAGCTGACAGCGTCACTTATCTCTGCAGCTGTAGAGATTGAACAGAGCAGACAAACACTTCCAGATCTCATCTGATGGCAGTCAGTGTGGAAGGAGATTGAGAGCTGTTAGTGCTGATATTAAATCTATAAGTGGTTGTAATGATACATAAAGCTAAGTTCATTAATAATGTCCTTTAATCATCAGTTATAACAGATCCTGCAGAGATCTGTTGGCAAAAATGTTGTGCAAACACAACTTTTTCTCCCCCATTCTTAAATAAGTGATGTCCATTTTTTAACATGATAGTCCATGGAGAATGCCTCCATTAATGGATTGCTATTTAGTCATCCGTTATTCTTGCATGTGTAACAGATCCGCTTTTTTGCTACAGAATCCATTTCAAATGGGAGATAAATAGCAATAAATTAATCTATAGACTACCATGTTAAAAAAAGGATCCGGCAGAAATCTTTTTGCCAATGGATCTCTGCAGGATCTGTTCTAACAAATGATTACAGGAAATGTGAACTCAGACTAAGCTCTGCTCTAGCTCTGCATAAATCCATGAGGAGAGGAGGGCGTGTTCTTTTGTCTTCTGCATGACGCTGTTTGCTTATGATTGGTCAAGCTCAAACAGGGGAATAAGTACACACCCACAAATCTCCTGTAATGCCCAATTGAACTATAATATAAATAATAACCTAAAAGTCACAAATTAATATCTCCGTAACAGACAGAATAATAAAATTAAACTATGTTTTACTCAGCTCTGCAGCCACTAGCCCATGATGTAGCCATTTTAAAACAATATAACTGGTGAAAGGTTCCCTTTAAGCATTAAGGAAGTGAGCACACATGTATTGGTTAAATAAATAACCTTTTCACTAAGCATTCATTTGTAAATAGATCACATTTTATGTATGTGTAGTAACATTACATAAAATATAATATACTGCTTATTTATTAATACTTTCTTCATGCCAGAGTCCTGTCTGGGATATAGCTCTATAGATCTATACTTTCTATGTACATCTACTTAATTATCAAGTTTACACCAAGAGCACTCATAAATCTCTTTATATATATATACACTTGTTAAACCTGTAACAGGTGCATGCTGCCTTTATGACAAATGTGGAATAAGAACATCACTTTAGCAAAGTCCGGTCAGTGCATAGGCATCGCCTACAATGTCTGTATGAACCCTTCTAAAAGCATCAACAAACAGCCCGGTCCAGTTCTGCCTCTCGTCTCCGCTGGAGAATTTGGCTCGCTCGGCTGTATAAACCATCATAGCAATGAGCTGGGAGTGTGTTGTGGGCTCGGAACTCGCCTTCTGAGACTCAAGGTATTCAGCAATTTGAGGTACGGTTTTAGGAAAGATGACCTCCACACCCTCTTCACTTTGGTCGTAATTAACGATAGTTTCGGGGTTATGTCCTCTCCCACCTGCAAGTGAGGGCCAGAAGGACAGGGTCAGGGTTCTCTTTACCCTGAGACAATAAACATTAAATTGTTTATAGATATTAGGAAATCTTTTTTTGCCCTTCCTAGTTTTATAATCTTTAACCACTAGATTTTAGTGTTTGTTTTTGCCTATCCAAACTGTGCAGGTCAGGGAAGTATCAGTAATATCAGAAATGGTAGGGAAAAAGCTGGAAATGTTAGAAACAGATGCAGCAAGCAAAATAGCAAAATCCTAAGCAGACCCTGCCATTTTCTGGCTATATCATAGATTTTGTGCTCTCAGGAAAGTGGTAAAGGCCTTGTGCTAACATACGGTAAGAAGACGTCTTATCTTATCTCACATATAGAGGAGATACTGTACGTAATTTTGTTATTCGCTAAATGATGCCTTACAACTTGGAATTTGTTATGGACAATACGAGTGAATCCTAACTGTAGGGGTGATTTTACATGACAATATACAAAGAACTGTCATAAAGGACTGTCATCTACAGTATATACAATTTTGTATTGCAGATATGATGGAAGAATCATATGAATGGGGTTTGCCTAAAATGTCAGGACCTTGAAATATATTTGCTGGTTAGTTGTTCATTACATGGCTTGCCAACTTTCAACTAACTTTAGCACACAGGCTCAAACTGAGCCTTACCTCCCCTGGCCTTGTGATGCCTCTCCAATGCTGCCCTGATCTTTGTTGATTGGATGCAGTGGTGACAAAGGCTCTGCCGAAATGTACGTTGAGACTGGACTGGAGCCATTCCAGCAGGAGGAGATGTCTACAGGTCAGTTATACCTATTATACAGTGTGATATATTTATATTCTCTACAACTACTTCCATTCCCCTATATTTTAGCCACTTACTATTGTTTGAGCTTTATTACCTCGGTCACTAAGTGGGATATGGATGTGGTTTGTAAATTTTTTTATAGATTGGTATCATACAGTGTTATTTTCCTTTCTCCTCCTGCTGTTTTGTGCTGTCACCTTGTGTACCTTCTGGTTATTACACCCTTGTTTTAATGAATTCACAATAAAGCTTATTCATTTTATTTTCTGCTCCTTGGTTCTTTTGCTTGTGAGTTGGTTTGATTATTTAGTATGAACCATTCTAGCCATATTTATTTTTGAGTAAAGGTGGTGGAAAATGCATTTTCTTTTTGCACGTAATATAGACATCTTTTTTACCTTTCCCCCCTTTTTCTCTGTAAATTTGGTTAAGCTTTGGTAATTAATCACTAAACTCAGCAGCTCAGCATTTGTAGGAGTCATGAACCGCTGATCCCAGTGATTGGCTGTAACACTGGTGACGAGATGTTATAGCTGCAGCCAAAACGTGTAAGCAAAACTCAGTTTAACTGAAAAACTATCAGCTCATCCATGGAGCTGCTGTATTATTTTTTTGTGTATATATATATATATATATATATATTATGTATATTATCATATTGGTTAGTTTGACTTTCGATAGAAGAATGTATCAAGGGTCAATCTGTAAAAGGCAATTAATTGTAGGTGTGTCCAAGACCCTATCCTAATACGCAGTAGTAGTAATAATAATAATATTAGTAAATATCTCCAATTAAAAATGCAGTTCTTCTGATTTCCTCTCTCTCTTGCCTCATGTTCAGGGCATTGAAGGACCTTAGGTATCCATAGTTACGACCACGCATATAGTCATAGTTAGTTAGGTTCTCGTGGTCATAACTATGGATACCTATGGTCCTGCAATGCCCTGAACATGAAGTATTTGCTAATATTCTTATTATTACACCTACTAAATATTTGGATAGGATCTTGGAGATGGGAAAACCCCTTAAACTGGATTTTCAGAACCTCCTTGCTGGATTGCTGCACCTTTTTTTAAAGTTCAGTTTTGGTTTGTTTTTTTTACACATCAATGCCTATAGCTAAAATTATTTGATAAGGGACAACCCAGTTAATGGCCGTTTTAGTGTTAGCGGTCATGTAGATATACAACTGCTACTGTATATATTAAATTCATACCTATCACATATTGCAGCAAAGCAAAGAAATGTAAGAAGCCAAGCTAAAATGTGAAGTATGAACACAGGACATGAGACAATGGCTGACACATATACACACACAAGAACATGTACATTCAGGATCAACTGCTGCTAAAATTAAAAAGATCAACGTAAAATGTATTACCTGCTTGACACGGCAGATCCGGACATACAGTTTTGGGGTCTATATAAAAGACAAGATGAAGGAGTAAAATGGTCACTGCGATTTCAACAAACAATAGTATAAGTAAATCTAAGGGGTACTTTGCACGTTGCGACATCGCTAGCATCGGCTAGCGATGTCGAGCACGAGAGTCCCCGCCCCCGTCGCACATGTGATAGCTGCCGTAGCGAACATTATCGCTACAGGAGCTTCACTTGCACTTACCTGCCCTGCGACGTTGCTCTGGCCGGCAATCAGCCTCCTTCCTAATGGGGCGGGTCGTGCGGCGTCACAGCGACGTCACACGGCAGGCGGCCAATAGAAGCGGAGGGGCGGAGATGAGTGGGACGTAAACATCCTGCCCACCTCCTTCCTTCCGCATAGCCGGTGGAGGCAGGTAAGGAGATGTTCCTCGCTCTTGCGGCTTCACACGCAGCGACATTGGTGCGACATTATGAAAATGACCGACGCTACACAGATCACTGATTTTCAACACTTTTGCGATCGATTATTGGCGCATCTAGGCTTTACACGTTGCGACGTTGTTACTGGTGCCGGATGTGCGTCACTTTCGATTTGACCCCGACGATATTGCAGTACCGATGTCGCAGCGTCCAAAGTACCCCTAAGACATTTGTAATACATCTTATCTACTTGTGAGACATTTATTCTTCCCCCTGCTCCTGCCTTCTGAACTCATCATTCCCTCTGGAAAACTGATCAAATCCATCATGGTCACAGTAAGGGTATGATTACGTTTTTGCCAAGTTTTCTTTCTGGGGTTTTTTTCCAGGGTGGAAAAAAAACCACAAAACGTTACTGTCCCAGTAATCTGAGTACTATTCCGAAACCTCAACGACATGTTGCTTATTTTTTACATGCAGCGTGTCAATTATTTAAGTGTTTTCGAAGCGTTTTTCACTCATAAATGAAGCAAATCTGCAGCAAAAATGTAGCAACAATGTGGCTAAACACCGCGTTCTTCCCGCCAGACACCAGTATCTTCAGCAGATTTGTAACTATTGAATGTGTATACATGCCGTAAAGGTCCTATACACATTAGACTAATGTCGGCTTAACCCACCAATATCAATGGGCTCAGGTGATGGTCTATCCGCAGATCGCGTTGTTCTCTCTTAGATAATCCGCCGGCTGACGTTTCAGCTGGTGACGTTCTCATAGAGAACACAGTAGGGCTCAGCTGAGTGATTGCTCCCAAGAAGTCACACGATCAGCCAAATAATCTAATGTGTACGGCCATCTAATATGTATACGGCCAGCCTAAAACAGACTGCCAGCTCACTGCAGTGTCAGATTACAGCTGCCTAATGAAGACTATAGAAAATGGAGCAGTGAGGAGTCATAAAACAGTTAGAAAGATCCAATTACCCATTTACTACTCTCTAGCAAGTGTTTTATCTCAACCCAGGGCAGAATTCACAATTACACAGCGCAATGCTGCTGTTGTCATGATCCATGCTGGTATCTGCTTTGGCAGTGTTCCAGCCCCAGCCTAATCATGTCAAGAGTTAACTTCCCTCTGCCTCATTCCTGTTCCCAGGACGCTATTTCTGGCCACTCCTCCCTTTGTGCCATGCCAGTTATATTCTATGCCTTTGATGTGTGTAGCTGGCTCTGGTGAGGTCCTGATCTGTCCCACCGCATTTCTCTGATCCCCTAGCTGTTACTGTTTAAGTCCTCCCAGCTCATCCCTCCTATCTTATCTCCTTGTCTTGTGTACTTTGACTTCCTGGTATCGACTTAAGGTGGTGTCACACACAGCGACGACGACACCATTTTCTGTGACGTTGCAGGGATGTCCCGTCGCTGTCGCTGTGTGTGACATCCAGCAATGAGCTGGCCCCTGCTGTGAGGTTGTTGCTCGTTGCTGAATGTCCTGCTTCATTTTTTCATCGTCGCTCTCCCGCTGTGAAGCACACATCGCTGTGTGTGACAGTGAGAGAGCGACGAAATGAAGCGATCAGGGAGCAGGAGCCGGCGTCTGGCAGCTGCGGAAAGCTGTAACCACTGTAAACATCGGGTAACCAAGGGAAGACCTTTCCCTGGTTACCCGATATTTACCTTCGTTACCAGCCTCCGCCGCTCTTGCTGCTAGTGCCGGCTCCTGCTCTGTGCACATGTAGCTGCAGTACGCATCGGGTAATTAACCCGATGTGTACTGTAGCTAGGAGAGCAAGGAGCCAGCGCTAAGCAGTGTGCGCGGCTCCCTGCTCTCTGCACTGTGACATGTAGCTGCAGTACACATCGGGTTAATTAACCCGATGTGTACTGTAGCTAGGAGAGCAAGGAGCCAGTGCTAAGCAGTGTGCGCGGCTCCCTGCTCTCTGCACATGTAGCGACGTTATGATCGCTGCTGCGTCGCTGTGTTTGACAGCTAAGCAGCGATCATAACAGCGTCTTACAAGGTTGCTGTTACGTCACAGAAAATGGTGACGTAACAGCGATGTCGTTGTCGCTGTCGCTATGTGTGAACCCAGCTTTATGCTCTGGCCCCGACCTGATTCTGTCTCTCCCCTCTGACACCTCCATTACTGACAGGCTCTTGACCCCGTTCCTTGGTTCTGACTACGTGTTTGATTGCTCCTCTGTACTTTGTTTGACCTGTAGTATCTGTCCCGGCTTGTCTGACTATTCTATTGCCACCTTGTGGTGACTGCACTGTACTACTCCTGGGCAGGTTTATTCTGCTCTTTCTCCACTCTGCTGACATCTAGTGGAGTTTGTATTGTGCTTCCTTAGAACACCCAGTAGTACAGCGTGACAGCTGTATAAAGTTCTACAAAGAGTCAGGAAAGCAGGAAACCCTCATTTCTCTGAGCATTTTGCATGGGAGACATCTCAACAGCTGGTCTCCCCTTTTCTGTTTTAAGTATATATTTTTACACATATAAAAGTAAACTAACTTCTAACACACATTTATGTACCTGGGCAAAGCAGTTTTTCCATGCTGTTAATAAACTCATCAGCCACAAGTTCAGAGAAAAGTTTCATCTTTTGGACTCGCTCCTTTTTGTCGCAGGCGATGGAAGTCAAGGTTTCAGGGTCATCTTCTTTATGAAACATATCACCAATACCAATAGCATTTACTGTGACACTGGGGTCACACAGTGATTTTAGACGATCATCTGGGTCTCTGGGATCGTGACGTCCATCAGTAATGACTACAGCAAAAACTTTAGCTTTGTCTCGTCTTGTCTCCTTGATCAGTTGGTTGTATGCAAACTGCAGAGCAGATGGGGTCCATGTTCCTCCAGCAATCCACTCAAGGCGCTTTACTGCTTCTTTGAAACTTGATAGAGAGTCAATGCGGGGATCATTTAGTTGAATCGCTTCAAATGTGCCTTCATGACTGTACTGAACAACACCAACTCGAGTGCCTACAAGGTAATATTTTTTTGTGATTATGATGCATTTTTAGTCAATGAATAAACAAATTGTAAAAAATATTTTTTAAAATATGGAAAGACCAATGAAAATGCTTTATGCAAAGGATTGTTGGAATGTACTGTGGAAGGCAGCAAAGGAAAATAATATTGTCACGGCTATTTTTTTGGTTTATGAGACAAGTGACAGATTCAGGGCTAGAAAGTCATTTCCATGCTGGACTCTTAATATTAAATGTGTTTCCTATCTTTTGGCAGTCTAGAGGGGGCTTTACATGAGACGATCTATCGTGCGATAGATCGTCGGGGTCACGGGCTGTCAGGGTCGGGCTGTGTGACACCTCCTAGAGACGCAGTATCGCTCACAAATCATGAGTCGTGTACTCGTCGCTAGGTTTCATAATATCATTTATGAAACATGGCGCCGGTTGTTCATCGTTTCCGTAGCATCACGCGTTGCTCCGTGTGACACCATGGGAACGATGAACATCACTTACCTGCATCCCGCGGCTCCCGCCGGCTATGTGGAAGGAAGGAGGTGGGCGGGATGTTTACATCCCGCTCATCTCCGCCCCTCCGCCTCTATTGGCCGGCCGCCGTGTGACGTCGCTGTGACGCCGAACATCCCTCTCACTCCAGGAAGTGGATGTTCGCCGCCCACAGCGACGTCGCACGGGAGGTAAGTACGTGTGACGGGGGTTTACGACTTTGTGCGCCACGGACAATCAATTGCCCATGACGCACAAACGACGGGGGCGGGTACGATCGATTGTGAAATCGCACAATCGGTCGTCCCGTTTAAAGCAGGCTTTAGGGTTAATGTCAGTTTTCCTTGCTAGCAGCCTTCTCATTATCTTTTCAGGTGCTTCCTGTTTTGGACCACTCTCTATATATACCCTTTACTCCCTATAGAGGGTGACGGTTATACTGAATCCACAGTCTGAGTCTTGGCCTGGAGGTAGAAGGAGCTGTTAGAACCCTTTCTGTTTGTAGTGATGTGGGCTGCAGTCCTGGTACCTGACTACAGCCAAAAAGTTAGAGTTTCTTCTTTGTTGACTTCTGATTGTCTTCCTTCCCCTGGTGTGGTGTTTTAGTGCAGCGGTGGGACTAGTGATCTTTACCTGCCCATTCACTAGCCAGGACTATTGTAGGGTCTCTCATGGCTTCAGGTTTCTGCTCGGCGACAGGTGAGAAACCTGTAAAGGGAGTGGCTAGGAGTGCAGGGTACAGTTGCAGGTAAGTGGAGGGGGTGTCAATTTTCCCTCTCACTAGCCCTAGGGCCCACCATTGTTAAAGTGCCCCCCAGTGTACCCCTTGTTTGTTGTGGTGAAACCCCTGTTTGTTGTGTGTTCTGCGTCATGCCAGACCTTCCCTAAGTCCGTGCGTGACATATATTAAGTAATATTTAATGTCCCTAATATCATTAATTCTTCTTGTTACTCCTGTTTTTAATTAACACCCCTATTATAATTTCACATGGCCGTAAAAGACTAATTAATGTAATTTAGCAGGCTACTTTGAGTGCACTAGAAACGTGTACAATATTAAAGCAAAAAAACTATATTCGAGCTTGAAAAAAGTTAACTGTATACAAAGCTCAGACAAAGATGGACGAATGCTGTTTTGTTTCTGCAAAATTATGTCTTGTACCTCAAAACATAACTTACCTGTATCAGCGTTTGGATCCTTAGCCATAGATCCAAGTTTGCTTACAACATTGATGACAAAGTTCTTCTCCAGAGTAAAGTTTGTATATCCAATACTCTCAGAGCTGTCAATAATAAAGACAATATCCAGGGCACCACACTGCTTCTCACAATCTGTAGGAGCAAGAAAGAGTGGTAGATCAATGAAACTGTGGGATATTAAAATACTTAATGTATAGGTACTTAATTACAGGCTACAAGAGCAGCAGTTAGCACTTGGAAAGGAAAGATATAGTTAAGTGATTAGCTAATCGAATTTGTCATTTCACAAAAACCTTGGAGTCTTCCAGATCCCAATTTTTTGGGGTTCGATACCCACAACTCCAATAAAAAAAAACAGCCACAAACTAACATTTTTGCTGGATTATCTGTAGGGATGGAATGGGATTAAAAAAAAAATGCTCATTTGTTCTAGTCAAGTTCATATTATCTTGCCAGCACATATTTCTTCGTACTTCTCAACTCATTTCAGGTCAGTCTTCTCTATAATCTTCTGTTCTTCAATATTCTAGCACTGACTACTTCCCGTATTCACGTGGGGCACGAATCCTCTCAATGACATGTATCACCCCATGGGGTCACATGGGGCAACCCAAATCACTGATGTGCATCGTAACCCATGTGAATATGTGAGCCTCGGTCAGTGCCAGAATATTGAAGAAGAGAAGATTGAGGAAAAGAAAATTATGTCCTAGGCAGAGAGTTGCAGGTGCAAGTGAGTACGGTATAAACTTGTATTTTTTTTCACCCCCTTCTCAGCCCTATCGTTATCACCCTTTTGGTTCTAGAGCATAATAAATGTAAATTTGGGACAAATTAGATTTGGACTTAAGTTGTATCCTTAGTTACAACTGCAGGTGAGTATAAACCTTTTTTTTTCACCCATTCCCAGCCCCATGGTTATCACACTTTTGGGGTCTAGAGAGATGTCAGATAAATACAGTAAATGTCAATCTGGGATAAATTAGATTTGGATAGAATGACCAAATCAAATCTGCTCGCTGATTTGAGTGAATCTGCACAAAATAAATTTTGGGGAGATTCAGTTGTGTCTAATGCACATTCTAGTTAAGCCAGTCACATGACTGTAATGTTAATAAATCATTTTGGATGAAAAGTAAATGAAAAAAAAAAGACGTTCACATGTTTTGGGTTGAAACAACGACCACAATGCACAGAATTGCATCACTTCATGAAGTGTGCAAGCCCCCCAGGGACAGCCAATTGCAGTCTTTGAATGGCTCTTCCGCAGAATATAACAATGTTCTCAGATGTAGTGTGATCAAAAACAGAAAAAAACAAAACAAAAACCCATCCTCCCTCCCACCGGAAATGCTCAGTTTATGTTTGGTGGAGACCCAAACAGGCAAATCATTGACTTTCCATAATGCTCGTTACTCACGTCAAGCTCGTCCAGGCTTCTGACCAGCTCAAATTGAGTAGTGAGCATTCCAGAATTTTAGTACTTGCCCATCACTAGAACTGACTGTGATGATTTAGCGTTTGACTGCTTGTATGGAGGTGAACTGTTCTTAATTAGGCCAGACATATGTATCCTATTGTTTGTTCAATCAAGTGAAGTTAACCATTGTCTCTTGCCAGACTGCTAGGAGCCTTATTGTTTATAAATGTGTATTGCCTCAGCCCATCTGACTGCATAGTTCAGAGGAAAATTATGCAGTCAGATTGAACTTGCGACCATTGAGAGAGCAGCCATCTTCACCAATCCTGTAAAAGAATTGAAAGCTATAAAAGTGCATTGCTCCTGTCATCAATGTATTTTTCTACAAGTCCCCAGCCAAGGAACTTCGGCTTCACCTGGGGAATCAAAGAACTGCTTCCTAAGCTTGCCACTATCCCTTCTCAGGGGGTGCAAACAAAAAGTGGGGTGCTGCTTGCTTGGATAGTTGACCCTGGAAGCCCCAAAGTCACAAAGACTCAAATCCATGGCGGGCCAACGGAAGGGTGAGATTCTGTTGCTTGTAGCATCTTGTGTTCTTGCTCTGAATGTACTATATGTTTTTGCCTTTTCATGAACCAATAAAGTCTTACCGATGTGTGGTTCCCTCACCCTGTGTTGTCTGAGTAGTGTTTTGCCCATGGGAAAGGAGTGTGAGCATTTAGTGGGATATGACCTGGTCCGTACAGTCTTTCTAAAGACATCCAGGCCAGCAGGCGAGACCACTCACTGACTCTCGTGTCTCCACACTGACCATCTTACTTTTTTTTGCAGTGAAGCAATTTTAAAGCAGATTTATTTTCACAAGTGGAAAAAAAAGTTTTGCCAAAGAATAACTAGAAAAGCTAGTGGTTGACATGGCCATGTATACCAAAGTAAACATTAAGGATTTGATATTTTTAAAATAAACTACAGGATATTGGTAATGGGAAGTTGTATGTTATATATTTTATAACTAACCGCAGCATCCACATGTCTCTCGAACATAATTCATGACATCACATTCCTAAGAAAGAAAAAAATCATTAATTGCAACTAGAACAAGCCACATACTGAGGATTTAACAATTTATTTTATCACATTGGTATATATGATTGTATGGAACCATATAGAAAAAAGTCCAGCGGCACACTGAATCTCCGGTAAAAAACTTTTCTTTTTTTATTAAATTAAGCGGTGCATATTACAAAGGAAATGAAGGAACCGGATGCAGGATGCCTCATGGACGACGGCCATTTCACATTAAACACGCTTCCACGGGTCCATTGGACCTGTGGAAGCGTCTTTAACGCGAAACGGGCGTCGTCCGTGAGGGGGCCTCCACCCAGTTCCTTCACTGCCTTTTTAATATGCACCGCTTAATTTAATAAAAAAAAGAAAAATTCTTTACCAGAGATTCAGTGTGCCACTGGAATTTTTTCTATATGGTTCCACACACCTGCAGCTATCTTGTTTCATCATCGAGCACCCAGGACCGGAGCCTTACTAAGGGAATACTTTTTCTAATCCACTCCTCTCCAGGATTGCAAACAGGTCGTACGGCGGTGGTGCAGAACCACATCTATATATTGCATATATATGATTGTAGTTTTAGTTTGTTGGATTGATACATATAAGTAAAGCATAAGTACTATTTTTCTTTTTGGAACTCCATATATACTCACTGTTAAAGCTGGGTCGCCAGAAGGGCCCAGGTCACCCTAAAATGAAAAGAAAAAAAGTCAAGCAATTTTCAAGTCAAAGGTTAAAAAAATAAGCAAGTGAACGATGTCCCATGCAAAAAAGCTTTTTCTCATTTTGTACGGCTATATAGCCCAGACCTTGTCCATTACGTCTATTATATACCTTCATATACATTAACACTCTCCACTTCATAGCCAGATATTACAAAATACAGCAGATATGTATGCTGGTGGCATGGGATATAGTAAGCTGAAGTTGGATATACACGTTCATATAAAAGATTAACTTAATACAGTATAGGATAATATGTAAGAGTAAAACTATACCGGAAGTCCAGGGCCTCCAGTTGGTCCACGTGGACCCGGTTCTCCAACAGGTCCTGGGTCACCCTGTAAAAGAGGAGCTCAAATTAAATAACTACATTATAAAGATTTTCCATATTACTGTATTACATTTCACTTTGTTTTAAATTGACAAATCAGAAACAACATAGTGAAATCAATATGGTATCAATACCTAGATCAATGGCTACTTACAGGCTCTCCTTTTACTCCTTTTGGTCCTGCTCCTCCTTTAAGACCAAAGTCTCCTCGTCCTCCCTGCAAAAAAATAAGAGGATAGGATATTTTTAAGCTTAATCAAATCAAGGGCAGCCATATTGCTACTGCAACTTATGCAGCCACACAAGTGCCAAAGAGTTACGGGGGCCCATTAGTCCTCTAAAGCAGGTGGAATTGTGCATTATGATGAGCTATTGAACTGCAAATGGCCCAAATATTGTGCTTGCACATGGGCAATCTTCTGTCTGTGTCTACCGCTGAAATAAATAATATATTGTTTGTATTGGTTGTGTAGGATATTGGTTGTATTGGTTGTATAGGATGGATAATGGAGCTCTCAAACACTGTATAAGTGACTGGCAAATTGAATATGTGATCACGGCACATAATGGCTCCTGATGCCCTGGAGAAGACCTGATGCTTCTTGATATAATACAACACTGAAAGGCCTTAAAAAGGCACCTACCCCTAACGTAATAAATGTTGGCACAGGAGAAATATTCATTTTAAATAACAGAATTACCCACAGATGAAATTACTAATTTAAGATAAATATGGGGTCTCACCAGAGGTCCTGGAAGTCCCTTATCTCCCTTATCACCCTAAAATAAAAATAAGAAAATCAATAAAAATGTGCCACTACATCAACAATCAAATTTTTAAGAATTGGTGCATATCATACTCACTGAAGTGCCTCGGGGTCCTGGATAACTAATACCAGGTCTTCCTCTGTCTCCCTGTAAGAAATAAAGAATTATATTAAAAAAATCCATTAATTGAAATTATTCTTTATATCAGTGGCAGATAACCTTTCCTATCTTGAGAGGCACATTCAGCTCTGAAAAAGGATCATGAGCCATATACAAAGGGTATGAAGGGCCCCACTGTAGAGAAACCCAAAGCCCCCTTTTCCAGTATATAGATAGCTAAAGTTATCTTACAGAAATTATACCAAGGCAGTATAGTGACATCCAAGGGTTCTCCCTTACCCCATTTGGTATTTTCGCATCAGCCACTCCCGTAACATTATCGCATCCTACTTCAAGCCCCTCCTCAATTCTGCAGTATCATCCTATCTCCATTTTAGCACCTAGCGACTAAACGATGAGTGCTGTCACCCCAGTGAAAGACACCTGCAGTTTCAAGATGGCTCCCACTGAGGGTAAAATGATGGTGTTTGGCTGCCAATGTGACAAAAATCTCGCCCATGCAGCTGAAGCCCCACTCACTCAGCTCATTCATTGGCTGGCTGCAGGTGGACGAAGTTTAGACAACATCAGACAACGGTGATTTTACCTTAAAGGGAACCACAACCTCCAGGATTTCAACATATAAAGTAAAGGCAGTGCTATACTGGGGCTAGGATGATGAACAACATGATACCTTCACTTTACAGATTGTATGTTTCATTGCAGTAAAACGTTTTATTAAAGCTACAGAAATCAGTGCAGCAGTTGATTGGCGTGTGCATCGGGGCCGGGCTATGTGGGTTGGGTCTTCCTTTATTATTCTTTCCCTCTGTGGTTTCATGGCCACTATGTAAATAAATTCCCCCTGTCGCCACAATAATAATTATGGCCGGCGCGTGTGCAGTATACATATTGCTATCTCTGACACCATCTTATTGAAAATGCTGTATTCTGGCTTGTGATGCGTGCCTGCACTCTTACATCCTGCGTGGCGTGAGTGCGTGGCGCCTGCACTCTTACATCCTCTACCTCGTAAACACCGCGGGAGACAAGGGGAGACCCCACTCCTCAACAACTCCCCGCACAAATAAGCTTACGGGACGCTTCAGAGGAGGATGCTTTTCTCGGAACGAGCATCTGATACCTCACAAGCCGGAGGACTTGTAGGGGTAGGGGTCTGTGGATAATCATATTGTGTGGGTTATTGTGGAATCCATCCTACTGTGTGTGGAGCTATGTTGTCCATCATACTGTGAAAAGGACTGTGGGATACAACAACATAGTGTGTGGGACTGTAGGGGCCATTATGCTGTGTATAAGGGTTTGTGAGGTCCATTCTACTTTGTAGGGGACAATGGGTTAAATCATGTTGTGTGGGAGTCATTAGGGTCTATAATATGGGGTGGGGGAGGTGTGGAGGTCATTGTACTGTGGAGGGGCTGTGAGGTCCATCATACTGTGTGGGAGACTGTGGAATCTATCCTTCTGTGTGTGCAAGGCTTTGGAGTCCATCATAAAGTGTGGTTTACTGTGGAGGCCTTCATAGAGTGTGTCATAGACTGTGGGGTCCATTGTACTGTATGGGTAACTGTGGAGTCCATGATACAGTGAGGGGGGTTTGTGGGATGCATCATACTGTGTAAGGAAGGCTGTAGGGGTATCATACTTTATGAGGGATGTAGGGTACATCACATTGTATGTGGACCATAATGCTCCGTGTGGGGCCTATAGGATCAACATAGGAGTAGACATATCATTGGTGCAGCCACACAAGGACCCAAGAGGTAACAGGTTTACTACCACCTCCAAATTAGCAAACAGAACTATTGTACTGCAAAGGGCCCCTATACTGTTTTTGCACAGAGACCCTTCTCTCTGTGTTTCTGCCCCTGGGCCAACATAATGTGTGGGGAGGTGTGGGGGCATTATACCGTGTTAGAGGTGGGCTGTAGGAAGATCATACTGTGTAAGGATGTGCGTATGTCCTGTCATACTTCACGTGGGGGACTATGGTGAAATCACACTGTGCGTCGGGGCATCATTCTGCAGGGAGGTGCCTGGGTCATTATAAAGTGTGGGGGGAGCTGATGATCAAGGCAGAAGGTGAATAATAGATAGCAGTAATATGATTTATTGCATTTTATAAACTTTAGCTCAATATTCTGCTCAGTATTAAGTGATAAAATTAATAAAATAATAATAATAATTCTGTAAAATAATATTTTAAATAAATTAAAGTCGGAATTTACTTTGGGCCCCGGTTGTCCTGGGTTCCCTCTTTCTCCCATGTCACCTGGGTCTCCTCTTGACCCCTGAAATAATAAGCAATGGCATTAATAACAGGATGATTGACAATTTCAAACCATATACAAATAAAATGCATATACCATATAATTATTTTCAATGCAGAAACAAAACTAGGCCGTATGAATATAAATGATGAATTTAAAGGGCATTCTTACAGAGTAAAGTATGCTATTTATTTTTGATGAATGCTAATTCAAGCTCAGGAAAGCCCTGAGAATAGGGAGGCTTCAGCATTGCTTTGGCTGCAGGACTCCTCATTGATTTTCTTTGCACAATGTTTTTCATCAAAATTATTGCACTGCTAAGTCATTGTTAAAGGGGTATTATTATAGGTGGTAACAGCAGCACGGTGGCTCAGTGGTTAGCACTGCAGTCTTGCAGTGCTGGGGTCATGGGTTCAAATCCCACCACGGACACCATCTACAAAGAGTTTGTGTGGGTCTCCTCTGGGGTTGTCCGGTTTCCTCCCGCACTTTAAAGGCATACTGATAGCAAATTTAGGTTGTGATCCCCAATGGGGATGGCAATGCTTAAATCTGTAAAGTGCTGTGGAATTAATGGTGTCATATAAGTCAACAAATAAATAAATCACTATTTGATCGGGGAACCTATGTCTCCTGATTAAATGAGGACAGCCAAGAACAGCGCTCAGCTATCTTCTGTAGTCTCATGGAGGCTGAATGAAGCGCAGCACTCAAATTAGGGACATTTTATAATATAGCAATGTAAACCTAAGCTTAGTCCACAAAATATACATTGAAAAGTATTATAGAAAATTGAAACAAGAATAATAGGAGTTGTCTCGTCATCTCAAATGGATAAAATTGCAAATTTCTTGTAAAATCAAGCAACTATGTAATTTACTTGCTGTTACAAATTTTCTCTGCTATCAAGATATTAGGGATTTTTAATTCTATTGTTTCTGCCTTGTCTAAGTTACCGGCCACCACTGCAGTCTATCAGTGATGGCCAGACTCATAGGCAAGGAGCACAGCACTTACAAGCTCTTTGCTTTAGAACTTGTAAGCACTGCTCTGAAGCTGCCTGGATCGTTGTATCCAACCAGTTTCCTTGCCACATGGTGGTAAATCCATTCCATTACTATGTTGTGAACTGCTGTACAATGGATCACTTGTGAACTTACATTTCTACCAGCTACTCCAACCGGTCCTTGAGCTCCTCTTGGTCCTGGAGCTCCACGATCACCCTTTAGAAACAATAGTATGTCAATGATTGATTACATATTTACTACAGTATAAAAACATTAATTAGACCTAATATTAATTAAAGACATGTATGTTTTGTTGAACATATGTTATATTGTGATCCCAACAAGGCAATATCAAGCAAGTTACTACATAGCTTGACCACCATAAATGTACATTACCTAGGGGCTTCATCGCTTGTTGAAAACTTATGTAAGGTTGGTTATCGGTGTGTGTATAGCTTTTGTGACTATAGAGCAAATCATATACCTAAGCATCATTTGATTTTACCTTTCCTCCTTTTACTCCAGCTTCTCCACCAAGACCTCGTGGACCCTCTGGTCCTGGGTCACCCTACATTTAAAAAAAACAGCAAGAAAACAATCAAGAGAGATGCTTAAATTGAAGAACACATAAAACTCACTTAAGGCTGCTTTACACACAACGATATTGCTAGCGATCTTGTTAGCCATGTGACACGCCCAGATTGTTGTTACGATTTGCCGAGATCGCTCATAGGTCGTTTTGTAGCGGTCACAAGTACACATCTCAGAAACGACGCTACATCGTTCAGCGATATAATGTTTGACCAAGGCGGTCATGTGGATATTGTTCGTCGTTGGCAGGGTGTCAAACGTAGCAATATGTCTGTCGCGTTCCAAACGACGAACAATATTTTGAATCTGAACGACGTGTCAACGAGCAACGATTTGTACCCTATTTGCGATCGTTCGGAGTCGCACCTAGGTGTCACACGCAACGCCGTTGCTAACGATGACGGAAGTGCGTCTCGAAAACCGTGACCCCGACGACATATCATCAGATAAATGATAAATCATAGCGTGTAAAGCGGCCTTTAGATGAACATCAGGGAACAAGCATTCTTAGGAACACTCATTTCTTGATTTTTGGACTATCTCAACAGACTGCCAATCACCTGAAGAATGAGTAAAATGCTCATTCATCAGATGCAATGTCATTGTTCATCATCAGCTAGGATATGTGCTGATGATATTATATTATTCTATGAACATAGAACGATCATGCTAACAATCATTCTGTGAACATAGAATTCTTATTAGTCTGTCCAAACTTGCCATACAATGATTACCGGTCGGCTTGGATATAGGCAATTAGTGGTTGTTTAGGCCTGGAATCTGGTCTTTTAAATGGACCTAAATCCGGCAGTTTCTTTACCTTCTCTCCTTTAGAGCCGTCAGTTCCTGCACCTCCTTTGGTACCAGGATCTCCTCTACGACCCTAAATGAAAACAAATTCTATAAAAAAAAGTGTCTACAAGACCATAACACTCTAATGGGTTATCATGGACCATTCTGAGCTAAGATGAACTACCGAGAGTAAACGTTAGTGATCTTTTCAACAGATATTTGTCAATCAAGTTTAAAAATAGAACAAATAGACAAGTATAGTCTTACTGGTTCCCCTTTTGGTCCTTGTACTCCAGGTCCTCCTTTATTGCCTTTCTCACCTGGAGAACCAGGAGCTCCAGTGTTTCCTGCAGGACCCTAAAAAGTTACAAGAACCAAACACAGATGGTCAGAGTGGATAAACATATAGGACATTTGATAAATAATAAGTTAAGAAACCAACATTTGGATGTAAGGAAATCTAACTACGGAGTTTTACTCAACACAAGTACAGAGAGACCATGTGAGGAAATGAAGACCAAGTCACAGTTTCACCTTGAATGGTGAGATTTGTGGAGATGGCACTCGTGTACCATTTGATTGCACTTCTCATATTAAACGTGTTAATTTTGACTAAAGCTTTCACCTTAGGAACCCAATGTTTCTTTATAAAAGCATTTACATTCTAGCCAGTCTCTGAAATCATAAGACTTAACCACATCTTTCAGATTTCCATCATTGTAACTATGTAACTATGTAACTATGTTTTTTACCTTATCTCCTTTCTCTCCAAAAGGTCCAGGTAGTCCACTACGTCCAGGTCGACCAGGGTCACCCTGAAATATAAAAATATTTTACAATTAATTTGATCCTTATGCATCTTTTATGTTCTGCACTAATCAAGTATGTGGCTAGTAGAATGCTTCAGAAGAAAGAATGTCATACCACTGTGAGAATACAATATATTTTTCTATGTGCTTTTCTACTGTGAGAATACAATACATTTTTCTGTATGCCTTTTCTATAACTAAGCTTTCTTTTCTATAAAAGGCTATGTGCGCACGCTGCGTTTTTTTGACGCTGCGTTTTTGTGCGTTTTTGGTCGATAAAAACGCACAAAAACGCACCCGCGTTGAAAAAAACGCGACAAAAAATGCATGCGTTTTTACCGCGATTTGGTGCGTTTTGCTGCGTTTTTGATCTCTGCGTTTTGCTGCGTTTTTCCAATGCATTGCATGGGCGGAAAACGCAGAAAAACGCAGCAAAGAATTGACATGTCCATTTTTTTTTTCAAGCTCAAAAACGCAGCTTAAAAAAACAGTTGTGTGCGGACAGCAAAATTGAAAACTCATAGACTTTGCTGGGGAAGCAAAGTCATGCAGTTTTGAGGCCAAAAATGCACCCGAAAAACGCCGCGAAAAACGCACTGTGCGCACATAGCCTAAGTCACACACAAGATACTGTAAGGTTGTGTGCACCAAGATCAGCAGCTGATATTGTGAGACAAGGGAACAGAATAAAGAACAATGACTGGCTATCTGCGCAAGTCTAAATTTATGACTGTGAGGTACATGACAAAGACTTTGCAATTTATGGAGTCGGAACACAGGAGGGGCTGTAGGGTAAGTCTCAAAAAATGGATAAACGTCACAGACTTTCTGCATATGCTTTTAATATAGTATGGCATATTTAGGAATTTTACTAAGAGATTAACCCACTAATAAAGCACGTCACTCATGTGCACCTTCACTGAGAAGGAATTTAAACCAGCTAATCTGTGTGGTCTGAATTTCTCTGCCGGCTTTCAGTGACCTTCAGTTTGAGATTACAGCAGACATTCACTGTTAAGAAGGAGATTTCCCGAAAACTATGGGGTGCTTCACACATAGCGAGATCGCTACCGAAATCGCTGCTACGGCATGGTTTTGGTGACGCAACAGTGACCTCATTAGTGATCTCGCTGTGTGTGACACTGAGCAGCGATCTGGCCCCTGCTGCGAGATCGCTGCTTGTTACACACAGCCCTGGTTCGTTTTCTTCAAAGGCGCTCTCCCGCTGTGACACACAGATCGCTGTGTGTGACAGCGAGAGAGCGACGAAATGAAGCAAGCAGGGAGCAGGAGCTGGCGTCTGGCAGCTGTGGTAAGCTGTAACCAGGGTAAACATCGGGATATTTACCTTAGTTACCAGCCTCCGCAGCTCTCACGCTGCCTGCGCTGCCGGCTCCGGCTTTCTGCACATGTAGCTGCAGTACACATCGGGTTAATTAACCCGATGTGTACAGCAGCTAGGAGAGCAAGGAGCCAGCGCTAAGCAGTGTGCGCGGCTCCCTGCTCTCGCGGTTATGATCGCTGCTTCGGCTGCTGTGTTTGACAGCTAAGCAGCGATCATAACAGCGACTTACAAGGTCGCTGTTACGTCACAGAAAATGGTGACGTAACAGCGACCTCGTTGTCGCTGTCGCTTAGTGTGAACCAGCCCTATGGAATTTATCTTTAACACCATCGCCTATATTCCAAAACATATTGGTACTGGCTAGCAGATACTTCTTTTTTAAGACCCCAATGATTACAAACGCTGGTAATATCTCAGAGGTCTGTACTAAGAGGTCCCTGGTAAATAATGGGCTGTTTTATTTGATATTTAATGACTAGGACAAGGATGATGCTTTGCTCTCAAAACTACCATCAAGAAATAATGCTGAAAAGCTGAATGGACATTCAGTTACTAGTATTCTCCACTAATTTAGCTTTTAAATGATCTTTACTTTTAAATCTGAAACAAATAATATATCAGACAGAAAACTGAATGAAAGCATACTTTAATTCCACGGTCTCCATCTTCTCCCCTGTCGCCAGCATCTCCTGAATAGCCATCGGGACCCTGAAGAAATAGGTTACAAATATTTCACACAAATTATAGCTGAACTTAGTGAAGCTGTAAATATTTACATAGTCATATTCTTAAAACTGAGAAAAGACGATGGACTGGAACGGTAAAAACACTAAATGATTAACGGTATATGTATAATATTGACCACAGGACAACTGCTAATTATGGGTTAACCACCCTGACTCTAAATCTATAGGTGGCCGTCAGAGTAATAATTGTGTCTCCATGAATGACTTAATATTTAATGATTGATAGTACTTTTTTTTTTTTGCAAATTTCACTTGTTAACGTCTTACTAATTTCTTATTTAGCAAAGCATTATATACTCTTGGAAAGTCCATGGGAATATGAACTATCTGGGCTCTGTTTAACACTAATGAACAGAGTGGAGTAAGTCATTATCTGTCCAATATGTGTTATCTTGGTACACTTTGCACTTCTTATATTGGCACCATGTTTCGTTCTTTACCTATGCACTATGTGCAGTTTACACTATATTACTTGATACTATGGAGTCTTCATTGTCTTTTTAGGATGTGGATGGGTTTCTCTAGTTCTTTTAAATTCGTTGAGAGAAGTTGCGGAGCTTTGTTGCTTTTATGTATGTGTTGTGCATAAAAGAAGCAATGGAAAAACTTGACTGTGGGAGATTGGTACAAGGAGGAGGAAACGTCAGCCCCAAGGCACCCTGGGGTGCTAGAGTTTTGACTGAGTCGTGCTGTCCTCATGTGTCTCTTTATATATCTTAAAATTTGTTTCTTGCTATAATAGTTTTAGCAAACACAGAGGTCAAGCTGGGTCAGGCGCGGACATATGATTGGTGCAACCTGTGCAGCGCACAGGGGTCCAAGAAGACAGGGGGCCCATTTCTATACACTATGCCTTTCAGAACTGTATGATACTTTATTTTTCGAACACTGTAGGAAGCTTTTTATATGTGCACTCAATGGTACTTTTTAAGATGGTACTATTGCAAACTCTTTAGCTGGGCACTGACTGTATCAGCTTTTCAGTGGGCACAGTATTAAAGTAAACTTGTCACCAATTTTTTCCCTTATACGCTGTGGCCACCACCAGTGACCCCTTATATACTGCATTCCAGAATACTGTATATAAGAGCCCAGGCCGCACTGTAGAATGTAAAAAACACCTTTATTATACTCACCTGCAGGGCGGTCTAGTCCGATGGGTGTCGCTGGTTGCGGGTCCGGCGCATCCTCCATCTTATGTGATCACGGTCCTCCTTCTTCCCAGGCCGGTGTAGAAGATGCTTCCTACATCATCCTCACAAGCCAGCATTGTGCTCTTGCGCATGCGCACGCTGATCTGCCCACTTAGGGTAGATCAAAGTTATTGTAGTGAGCAAGTGCGGGCGGTCTAGAACCTTTCCTCGCATCTGCACATTACAGCACTTTGATCTGCCCTTAGCAGGGAGATCAAAGTGCGCCTGCGCAGGACCGCAATGCTGGGCTGTGTAGATGATATAGGGCGCATCGTGCACACTGGGCCGGGAAGAAGGAGGACAGCGATCAACGCAGAGAGGAGGTGCTGGACCCAGTGACACTAATTGGACCAGACCAACCCCTAGGTGAGTATTAGGCTGCTTTCACACCTCCGGTTTTTGCTATGCGGCACAATCCGGCACTTTGCAGGAAAATCGCAACCGGTTTTTTTTGCTGCCGGTTGCGATTTTCCTGCATAGACTTTAATTAGTGCCGCATTGTGCCGCATGGCCTTGTGTTCCGTCCGGTTTTTGCCGCATGCGGCAGATTTAGCCGATGCGGCGGCCGGATGGAACGTTGCCTGGCACGTTTTTTCGTGCGGCAAAAAAAACCGCATCGCGCCGCATTCGGCCGAAGCGGCGCATTTTTCAATGCATGCCTATGGCGGCCGGATGCGGCGCGATGTGGCAATAACCGCATCCGGCCACCGCATGCGTTTTTTGCCACTGCGCATGCTCAGTAGCATGCCGCAAGCGGCAAAAAACGGACTGGCCGCAAAGGAAAAACTTATGCAAAGGATGCGGTGTTTTCACCGCATCCGTTGCATAGCTTGCACAGCCGGATTGAGCCGCAGAGCTCAAGCCGGATGTGTGAAAGTAGCCTTATAAAGGTGTTTACAGTTTCCCATCTTACAGAATTGTAATGCTTCCGTAACTATCGGATTCCATATTGATGGTCCGTAAGGCATCCAATATTTTTTCAGAGTCAAGTCGTATCATGCTGTGATTTTTTTTCTCATGCCAAATACAGCTGACAAAAAACCACAGATCTGCTCTGCCTCATTAAATAACATTGGGCCGAGTGTAATCCCTTCTTTAAATCTGATTGCACTGATTTATACGCTGGTCTGAGCCCAAATACTTACCTAGTACTTGTGCCTGCAGGGAAAAAAGGAATCAAAGGGAGTGACTGTAGCAAGCTCATTGCTTAGAGAGCTGACTGTTCATTTTCCCTGACTCCGCCCACTTGACAGTAAGCGAGACAGCCACACGGATTCAAAATAGAATTTACTTTTAGATTAGAAATTTTCCTGAAGGTTTCTTTATCTGGGCCACTTAATAATACTATCACATACATCATTGTCAGTCCACTGCACATTATCTTGAGAATATCCATTATTAGCAAAGTTATTCAGAAACCTTACCTTATCTCCAGGGTCTCCTTTACATCCAGGAGCACCAATCCGACCTGTTCGACCCTAGACACAGAGACAGAGATTGAGTTCACCATCCTATTATTATTGGTTTTCATTTTCTAGAATTCATTATACAGTATACCTGTCACGGCTGTCTCTTGGTATTTGAGACTTGTGACAAATTCAGGGCTTGCAAACTATTGCCATGCTCAACACTGTAGTTAAATGTAGTTTCCTTTCATTTGGAGAGGAAAGGGTTAATTTCAGTATTCCTTGCCAGCAAGCATTCTCATTACCATCCCAGGTGTTTCCGGTTTGGAGCACTCCCATTTCCTCTATACACTCTCTGCTCGCAGTAGAGGGTGTCGGTTATTCACTATCATTTGGATGCTTGGCCTGGAGTTGGAAGGAGCTGGTGGAGCCCTCTCTGCAAGTTGCTGTGTAGGCTGCAGTCTTGGTGATGACTGCAGCATTCTATTGGTGTGTTTCCCCTTGTCTGTCTTTCTTTCCCTTTCCCTGTGTTGTTTTAGTGCAGCGGTGGGGCTAGCAACCCTTACCTGTCCACTCACTAGCCAGGACTATTGTAGGGTCACTCAGGGCTTCAGGTTCCTACTCGGCGACAGGGAAGGAACATATATAGGGACTGGCTAGGAGTGCAGGGTACAGTTGCAGGTAAGTGGAGGAGGTGTCCATCTTCCCTCTCCCTAGAGCTAGGGCACATCATTGTTAATGTGTCTCCAGTGTAACCCTTGTGTTGTGTGTTGTGTGGTACACCATATTTCCCCATCACTAGCATGACAATATCCTTTTAAAGCATATACAAATTAGGCGTGAATAATTTGCATGTATTAAAAATACTGGAGGAAAAGAAAACATAAACATTACTTATCAGAAAGAACTGGTGGCATTTGCACTTAGGGGTACTTTGCACGCTGCGACATCGCAAGCCGATGCTGCGATACCTAGCGCGATAGTCCCCGCCCCGTCGCAGCTGCGATATCCTTGTGATAGCTACCGTAGCGAACATTATCGCTACGGCAGCTTCACATGGACTCACCTGTCCTGGAACGTCGCTCTGGCCGGCGACCCGCCTCCTTATTAAGGGGGCGGGTCGTGCGGCGTCACTGCAACGTCACACGGCAGGCAGCCAATAGGAGCGGAGGGGCGGAGATGAGCATGATGTAAACATCCCACCCACCTTCTCCCTTCCGCATATCCTACGGGAGCCATGGTGACGCCGGTAGGAGATGTTCCTCGCTCCTGCAGCTTCACACACAGCGATGTGTGCTGCTGCTGGAGCGAGGAACAACATCGGACCATAGCGTCAGCATAATTATGGATTACGCCGACGCTACACAGATGATACGATTACGACTCTTTTGCGCTCGTTAATTGTATCATATAGGCTTTACACACTACGATGTCGCCTGCGATGCCGGATGTGCGTCACTTTCAATTTGACCCCACCGACATCGCACCTGCGATGTCGTAGTGTGTAAAGTACCCCTTAGCCTGTAGGAGAATCTTGTTAAATTGAATAGCCTACACTAGAAAGGATATTTCCAAAGAAATACAGAGATCTCAAAGGGGGGATTACATTATTTTTCGATTTGGCTATAAGCAAGTGAAAAAAAACTACAATAGTACAAGACTAATGCCAGAAAACTCTACCATGGTATTAAAATATTTCAGAATTTTAGTAATTTGTGTGCAACATCAGCAAGATGGGCATATATGAAAGAGCTGTGAATGGAAATGATTACATTGCCCTATATTGTCAAGTTGTTAAATATCCTTTCCAGCCAGTTCCTCGTTATATCTTTTTCTTGAAAAGCTTGGCAACAACCAAAATGGATTCCACATGGTTTTCTAGAGTCATGAAAATTGGCATAACAGTAACACAATAAAATCTTCTGTGTTAGTTCTGCTGCATAACTTGGTACAATTATAGTGGTGGCTAGTCTTCTAGGAATGGAGCTTTCTAGCTCTTTGCTTGCAGCTTGTAAGCGCTGCACTGGAGCTGGACCCGATCCCTGGATCCGGTCAGCTTCAGTTTCTCTGTGCTCTGTTGTTGCTGCAGAGGCAAATCTGCCACTGCTAGCACCATCTGACAAAAAGTATAAAAACACTTAAAAAGGAATCATAGAAAACATGAGGCTTAAACAATGTGATAAGGGTCATGATAAACCCTCCACACATACATACAAGACACTGTAGAGGTGGTCAAGCCCCCTACAATGTAAAGTTCTGTATATGGTTATGTAAAGCATAGGAATGTTATGTAGATAGATTTTGTTAGTAATAGCAACAGTTAGGGGTACTTTACACGTTGCGACATCGCTACCGATATATCATCGGGGTCACGTTGTTAGTGACGCACATCCGGCACCGGTAGTGACATCGCAACGTGTAAATCCTAGGTGCGACGATGAATGAGCACAGAAGCGTACAATATCGCTGATCTGTGTAACATCGTTCATTTCCATAAAGTCGTTACTGCTGCACATACGATGTTGTTTGTTGTTCCTGCAGCTCCACACATCGCTGTGTGTAAACCCGCAGGAGCAACAAACATCTCCTTACCTGCGTCCCGACGGCAATGCGGAAGGGAGAAGGTGGGCGGGATGTTATGTCCCGCTCATCTCCGCCCCTCCGCTTCTGTTGGCCGGCCGATTAGTGACGTCGCGGTGACGTCGCTATGACGCCGAACGCACCTCCCCCTTGAAGGAGGGATTGTTCGGCAGTCACAGCGACGTCGCCGAGCCGGTATGTGCGTGTGAAGCTGCCATGGCGATAATGTTCGTTACGGCAGAAATCACCACATATCGCATGTGTGAGGGGGCGGGTGCTATTGCGCTGGACATTGCTAGCAATTGCTAGCGATGTCGCAACATGAAAAGCCCGCCTTAATGTCAGGTTCAGCTCACAGGGGATGGAACTAGTGTTGAGCAGAGAGTCACTTCTTGGTCACAGGGAGAACTGAAGGGCAATTCTGCAGAAAAGTTTGAAGACTAAAGATGCTTCATGGAGTAAGGGCCGGTCAGGGAACCTTGAGGTACCCTCCTAAAGGTCCAGAGCCTACGGCTCACCCCTACGGGCCACCAATAAAACACCACAACCACCCAAACAGGAAATGAGCTGAACAAAACCAACTGAAACCAGCAATAATGGTCATTGGAAAGCCCCTTAAGTAAGAGTAAAGCCTAATAAGCTGCAAAGGATGTTCAGGAAACCCAAAGCATAGATCAATGGAACACAAAATGTCTTTACCAGAGGTCTGTAATGGGGTTGGGGATCTGCAGAAGCCCCCACGTGTACCGCTGGTAACTGACCTGCTTCATCAGGGGAATTACCAAATAATTATGCTTTGTGTGGAGGGTTTATCATGACCACTACCACATAGTTTAAGCCTCTTCTTTGGTAGAATGTCTTTTTAAGTGTTTTTTTTCATGTTTTTTCATGTCCGTATATAATATGTATTTATTTGCTTTGAATAAATACAATTATTTCTATTTTACAAATATGTTTTTTTCTGTGATATAGACCAATTTTGGTGTGCACTAATTTTCTTATTCACACTACTTTGTACCGGACAGAATCAAAATAGATGGGCACGGCCTTGTTCAATACACTTGCATTGAGTGGGACTGTGCCACTCTAGTTGGGTTTTGGCCGAGGGTATACATATCGTATGCTCGTGGCCACATCACCGCCGCTCCTGGCTCAGACACTGGAGAATCCTCACAGTGGGCACAATAAGAGGGTTCACAAGTCTGCAGACACATAGAGTGACTGCAGATTTATCGTTTTAGACCTAACAACCTGCAGAAAACAGCAAAAGATGTAACCAATTGCTGAATACACTTGATTTGACAACACAATGTAAGAAGATGTCTAGTGACCTATATGAAGTAGTAGATGGCATTTAAAGTGGCTTTCATATGATAGTAATTTATGGCGTGTTAGTCTGTTTCCATATGTTCCATAGAATTGGACACATACATGGGTAGCAATTATCCCATTTGTTGTTTGACTGGGTGTGATAGAGGGAAGTTGCCAGTGAAAAAAGGAGGGGGTCAGGCACTCCTTGGTCTTTCAGTTGATAGAAGCCCCATTTATCCATTGCATTTGGATATGGGACAAAGTCAAAAACGGAAGAACCCTTCCATTACCTTCCCAGGAGCTAAGTCTGCTCCTTACAAGGGTGCATGCCAGCTGTGTTGCACAGCTGACATCTTGCATCTAAAAGTAGTGACCAGAGATAACCTCCAATTGTCGTTCTTCAACCATTTACATGCCAACGCCAATTACTGACAGCAACAATTAAATGGTTCTAAAGTCTCTGCGTGCGATTGTTGGGTGCTAATTTGCAGCTAATGGCAACAAGAAGTCAACTGAAGATCCCTGTTGCTGCTGCTGCCATCTTTCTACTCCTTTAATCCCTAGGCGTTTGATAAATTTCCTGCATATTATAATTCCTTAGCCATTCCGCATATACTATAAGCAAAACATCTATCCATATAAACAGTGTATATGTATATATATATATATATATATACACTATGTATATATATATATATATATATATATATATATATATACACACAGTATCTATATACATATATATATATATATATATATATATATATATATATATATATATATATATATATAAATATATAGATAGATAGATAGATAGATAGATACAATACAAGCCATTTTTTTTTACAAAGTTCTACTTTTTCACCATTAAAAGATGAAAAATAAATATACAGGTTTGGTATCTCAGGAATTTTACTGATCTAGACAATTATTTTTCCAAATATTTTTTTACAACACAATGAATGTCTTAAAATTGTATGCCAAAAAAACAATGTCGGCATACCATTTTTTTTCACTATGTCACCCAATTTGTATTTTGTTTTAGATTTTTTATTAACTTATATGGTAGAGTTAATGAAACACCCAAAAGTACCACAAGCTTGATTTCCGTACCTTCTGTCCATGTGTGCCGTTGACTCCATGAGGTCCCGCTATACCCTAGTATAAAGAAAAATACAGCGATTAATTTACAATTTTCTCAATTTTAAAATATGGGTATAGAGATTATACAAAGCCAACTTACCCTCCTTCCATCTGCACCATAATCTCCCTAAAGAAGAAAAGCCACAAGTTTAGTACAAGAAATATATTGCTGCCAAATCAGTCCTGACCTTTGATAGATTAAGTAGAGTTACCTTTTCTCCTTTAGCACCAGGACCACCCTAAAATAGAATAAAAATAAAAATAAAAAAGGTTACAAGAAGTATCATTTGAATGGCATGGGCTACAACATTGTATTGGCTAATGTGTAGTTCTCGAAACAACCAAACACCTTAGGTCCAGGATATCCAATTGGTCCTTCAATTCCAGGGTCACCCTAAAAATAAGACATAAGAATGTGAATTCTTCAAATATAAAATTATGCAAATTACAGATAGTAAACAAACCGACATGTCTTACCTGACGTCCTTTCAGACCAGCAGCTCCAGGTTCACCAGCATTACCTTTAGCACCCTGAAATGGACCAAAAAATTAAATCAGATCATGCAATTTGCTAGTGAGGTTATATTGATGTTGTATATATGTCTTATTTATTTTTAGCATATAATCATTACAATATGTTTTTTTTAGGAACCTTATTTTGGGCAAAATTAAAAAAATGCTCTTTATTTTTTACCCTAAACTGTTTTGTGACTTTTTAGCGCAAAAATTGATACTTTCCACTAAAATGGTGCAACACTTGTGTCAAAATGTTCTGCATACACAAGATTACTCCAAGGAAAGACTAGAGTACATTTGCGCAAAAGTTTTTGCAACTTTTCTAGAAGTCGGGTGAACTGATCTGGAAATAATATAGTTCACCCACAATAGTGTACTAAAATAAAAAAGATACGAATACATAAACAGGGATATAAAAAAAAGAAACAAATGAAATGATGAATATGGAGCAAAGAACAGTTGCAAAATCATGCAAAGCAAGCCAAAAAAAGGTGCAAACGTTATGAAAGTGTCCATATAAATACATTATATAATTTTTTTGTGCAACACTGTGTCCATAATTAAGTTTCTACTGTCAAAATATTTGTGTTATTGTGGCCCGGGCAGGTTAACATTGTTGCCCTTTCTTGCTGTGAATTTTTTAGAATTTTTTGGGAAAATGTAATATCTTTTTTTTTTGTGGTTTAGTTTTTAAATTTAGTGTAGGGACTTGCAAGCATGAGGACCCTTGACCATGGGTTGCGAGCATCTGTATTTTTATGTATCGTATATATTTTTTACACTTATATCTTTATGCAGGATGCAGCCAGGATCATTAATATAGGCCATGTAAACTAAAGTCTTCTGGTCCTGTGTGGTGCACTTATATAGTGCTGGGCAGTCCCCCAAGTCTAATTGTATGGGCATCATCAATATGCTGTAAACCAGACACTGTGCACCTACATGTGTGAACAGCGCCCTACACAAGCCATTTGTGTGCAATTTTAATACTAAGCAATCCTCCCTCCGTGGAGTGGCAGTGTGCTTTTGCCACATCCTGTGAGTGCATTTGTTTCTGTGGCTGGGCAGGTAAACACTTTTGCCCTTTCTTGCTGTGAATGGTTCTGAATGTTCATGGGGCCACACGTGGGACTACTGCGATCCTCACATGACACTCGACTCACGCTGGCAGCACAGCAGTGTCATGCGAGTGTCACTGCGACTGAGGTCCGATCATGCGATCGGACCACAGCTGCGGGGGTCGGGCCGGCACTGAGGAGGGGAGGGCTAGTGCTGAAGAGGAGAGGGCCAGTGCTGAGGAGGGGCGGGCTGGCGCTGAGGATGGGAGGGCCAGTGCTGAGGAGTGGAGGGAGGGATTTGTCTCCCTCTCTCCTCCGTTACCGGCTATTGCCATTCTCGCCCTGCACTCGCGGTACACCGGTGTACTGCGAGTGCAGTGCGATTTTTCTCTTGCCCCATAGACTTGAATGGGTGCGAGAGAAACTAGGATCACATTGCAATCAACAGCATGCTGCGACTGTTTTCTCGGTCCGATTAGGGCTAAGAAAATAATCGCTCATGTGTGCTGGCACATAGGGTAATATTGGGTCGAGTGGAATGCGATGTTTTATCGCATTCCACTCGCTCCGATTTTCATGCCGTGTGTCTTAGGCCTTAGGCTTCCACTAGGAACAATGAGCATGTCACTTCTTTTAAGTGCTCAGGGTTTCCGAACCTGAAAATGGTTGAAAGAAGTGACATATGAAAGAACATGCGCACAGCAGTGTTGTTTTGACATTGCTATGCATTATGTGCATTTTAAGGGATGTTTTTGTGGCGCTATTTCAGGTGAATTCAAAGTGAAATCTGCATAAAAAAGACCCCATGGGCACAAAGCACTTTGGGGAGTTTTTGGTAAAGTTGAAAAAGTTTGAAAGACTATTTTCCTCGAGCATGTTTTGAAGCCTTTTCATTGCACAGTGCCCAGTTTGGTGCAGATTCCATTATGATCTATCTCAAAAGAAGTGACATGCTCTTATTTTTTTCACCAGGCGTTTTTCAGAATCTTTTTAGGAAAAAAAAAAGGCTGGAAAAACACCTGATGTGAACAGCAAAGGGTATTACCCACAGAAATTAATAAAAAGAGTTTTCCAAGGATTTTTGAAGTGTTATTTGAAGAAGATTTTGGAGCAGATCCTCTCCCAAAAAAACAAAAAAGCTCAATATATGAAAAATTTAAAGTGTATAGTACTGAAAAATTGGGCAACAGGTTGAACATGAACGCAAAATAAATGTTAAGGATACTGAAAGGTAAATCTCATGCATCTTTAATTGTCAAAAGCACATTTTAGGTGTACAGAGTTAGGCCATATTCACGTACCTTCTGTCCTCTCTGACCAGGTTGGCCAGGAGGTCCCGGTAATTGCAGACAGCTCAGTTTGTAACACTGTAATAAATAGAAAATTAATATGTAGAGCTGAATGTTGTGCAAAATCATTCATATAACTTTACATTTATACTTTTATCGCGTCTTACTACCTGCTTCTTTTCATCTTGTTCACACTTCCTAGTTGTAATTAACAGGAACCTGTCATGTTAAAAAATGCTATTGACCTGCAGATATGGGGTTAATCTGCAGGTTAATAATGTTCTAAAGCTGACTGGCTGCTGCACTGAGAGCCCGCTGCCTGGAGGAAAAGGACTTTACTCCTCCCGGCAGCCTAGGGCTTTCAGTCATAGAGGCACAGCTGTAGCAGTTTTAGTCACCACTCAGTACATAGTGAAAGGCGGCTGTAAACGTACTGACTTGAATCAGTACATAGCGGTCAGTCCATGCCAGGACACAGTTACATCTGCCACCCATTGTGTACTGAGCAGTGATTGAAAATGCTTCAATTGCGCATCTATGACTCAAAACCAGAGGATTCAGGGAGGAATAAAGTTAATTTCCTCCCAGTAGCCAGGCATCCAGTGCAGCGGCTCGATAATTTTAGAGTGCTGTTAACCTGCTGACTAACCCTATATCTGCAGGATAGTTTGTGTTCTTTTTTTTAACATGACTGCTTCCCTTTAATCACCTAGGATTTCACTGTGTTGAGCGCCTTTGCTAGCTGCCAGCAGTGTTTTCTCCGGCTGGTCTCCCCGAGATCAGTGATTGTTTTGTCTTGCTGGTGTACTAGGCATTGCTCCCACCTAGCCAGAATCCTACTCCACATTGATGAGGGGCAATACCCCGAAACAGCTGTCTGTGGATGGAAACTTAGCCTTGGTAATTTCCTTGTCATATCTTTAAACTCGTCAAAGAGTTGGATATTGACTAAAAGGGCCACTTAATATGGTGGTTATGGTGGTCTCCTTGAAAAGAGCCACTCCTTGGCTAGGTCCTTCCCGGAGGGATATCTGGCTATTTTGTGTGTCAAGACTCCTAACAGAGACTCCACGAACCTTTTTTGATTTGCATACTTCCCTTTAAACATGTAAGAGATGGATTCCTAAATATCTTTAGCGCCACAAATGTATTGAACCCCAAACAAAGAAATGGCACCAATTAGATTAGGGCTAGATGGCAATATGTGTTGTTTAACTCAGAGATCATGGTTTTGTATTGCCACATTGCATCTAATGATTTCCCATGAGGGCGCATTGTTACATGCGATCTACGAGATTGTGACACAGAGTTGCAAATATTTCCAACACTAGTTGCAAGTCGAATGGATTCACTTTCCAAAGACTTCAATGCAAGTTGGACGCTACTCCGGCTTGAATGAAAATCGTCTGCTTTTGGCTGTTTTTTACTCCAATATTGCAGATCTGAACTAGTCACATGATAGTATCTCACATGGAAGTTACATATATGTTTTTGGTTGCTCAACTCATCTGAGAATTGCTGTCACGTCACAGGTTGCCAGCCTTATACTTCTCATGTCTATTGAATTACATCTGCCAATCCCCTTTCCCAAGTTTTTACAAGTTTTGCATTGATTGCCAATATAATCACCTTCTCCCTTTGCCCTATCCTTCTGACCCCATCAGCACATTGTGCAATGTTTTCTTTTGTAGGTAAATTGACTCATGTACCTTGAATACAAGTAGACATGAGTGAACCTTTGGAGGTTCTGTTCGCTGGCAGCAAACAAACCGAACCGCCACTGGTCCGAATTGGCCCGAAGGGTATCAGAATAACTGATTGGCAGTTTGAGTCTCCACCCACATTCAGCCAGCCAAAAGCAGATCACATCCGGGGAAGGGTGTATGGGCTTTTTCACATTTTTTTTGTTACACACTACATCCGATCACGCTTGTTACCCCCAGTATCAAACACTGCAAGCAGCTTGCACAGGACTGAGCACCAAGTGTACCCGAGCACAGCGATGCTCGCACAAATTAAGTTCGCAAGTAAAGCACCCGAACTCCAAATCCGAGCCCTGTTTTAAGTTGGTGTTTGGTTCGAAAACTAAACCTCGGGTTCACTCATCTATAAATACAAATAATCATGAAAATGTATAAAAGCAACTCTTTTATATGTAACATTTATATAAATAATGTTTGAAAATATATTTAATGTAACTCATTGGGATCTATGTTACATCCCAAATAAAGTTTACTCAAAAGAAACACAAGTTACATGAAAACAATATTTACATACCTCTCCATAAGCCTCGTGTTTCTACAGAGAAAAACAAGCATAAAAATATAGTTAGACAACATTGAAAACAAATTATCACGAAGATGGATCAATAGAATAGATGGATGGAAATAGTTAAATATAATTGCCATGAGCAGACACAATCCATATGGAAAAAGTGTATATATCTGCATCACTGTTTTTAGACAAAAACGTATCAAATCCGTTATTGCACAGTTTTCCCATGCTGCACAAACCTAAATAGGGTCATGTTTGTGCTCACTGATGTAACTACACCCCTTTTCATGTGATATCAGTTAGAGCTTACCCATTATCATCTATCACTGCCTTCTTATACATTACACCATTATTAGTTTTCTGTACCTACAATTAAGGCCAGGATCACACAATCATATATTCTCTCCAGTTTGATCAGAGTGTCCCCTTAATATGATCCAATTTGCTTCCATGATTCTTCTAGCGTGGAGAAGATGGAGAATAAAATTTCTTTATCTTCTCTATTCTGCGAGTCACCGGAAATTGGACTGCACTCAGATGTCATTCGAGTGCAGTCCAATGATTTCCTAGTTCACTAACTTATCAAAACTGTTCCCTCGAAGCTCCCCTGACAGAGTCCATGATCCACGAATGCAGCTCTGGTGACTGTGAATAGCAGTAAAGTACGGCTAATCACTGGCTCCAGGAAGTGACGACAATTCTCATCAGCTTTGCCAGGTTTTACTGAGCACAGCGTTGAGTCTGATGAGAGTTGATGTCGCTACCCAGCACCTGTGATTAGCTATACTTCACTGCTTTGTGGGAATATTTTTGGTAATAAATTGGTGAATGAGGGTTAGTATGGGGGAGTCTTTATTTAAATAAACTATTTTATACTGTGTGTATGTATTTTTTAAAATAAAACAAAAAAAACTGGGTTAATAACGGGAGTGCCTGATAAAAACCTCTCCATTACTAACCCTTAGGCTTGATGCCAGCTGACATTGCACAGCTGACATCAACCACTCCAAAATATAACCCCGATTGCCGCTGCACCAGGGCAACCCGGAAGACCCGGCAAAGCGCCAGAATTGGCACATATAATGTGATATGCCACTTCTGGGGAGGCTGATGACTGGAATTTTTAGGTTGGAAAGGGTCAAATAACCATGGACTTTCCCAGCCTTATAACATCAGTTCCCAGCTGTCTGCCTTACCTTGGTTGGTTATCAAAAATAGGGGGGACCCCACGTCATTTTTTAAAAAATAAATATTTTTTTAATTGCCAGGAGTGACCTGGGAGTCAGAAAAGCATCCAGAAGTCTCCCCGATGCTGTTCCCATTCCATTTGAGCTCTGTTTCCATCTATTTCAACTATTTTCCTGCTCCACAGCTCTCCTGTTAGGGTCTTCCAGAAAAATGCATGCGTTTCCCATTGACTTCCATTATACTCGGTACTCGAGTCGAGCCCATCTGAGCATCCGACCTGCTCGATTTGAGCATCAAGCACTTGAGCATTTTAGTTTTTGCTCATCACTATTCCTTTCATTACACCGCTATCTCTGAATTCATCATGGCATATAAAAAATGTTTTTAAATAGCAGAAAGTTTAGAACTTCAGCAGGAGATGTACTAAAATAAAAATTTAGAAATCCTGAATATTTAAAAGGAATCTGTCAGATCCAGTAACGCTATTAACATGCAGATTTATGGTTAACCTGCAGGGTAATAGCGCTAAGAAGGTGCCCGGCCGCAGTACTGAACGTGCGCCACTCAGGAGAAAATGAACTTTATCCCATCTGAGAGCCGCCAGTTTTCAGTCATGCATGTGAGTCGGTGCAACTACAGCCACCAGGGTAATAGCGTTATCGGACATGACAGCTTACCTTTAATAATGGGTAAAACATTGGGGCAGCAAGTGATGAGCAAATCAGCCAAAATTTGAATTGAACAGTTCGCTTTATTTTTGATAGCAAATTCAATTCGCATCAATTTTTTTTATGCAAATCAAGTATATCTTATCATGCTCTCTGGTCTCTGCAGATCAGAGCATAATAATGTAGGGAGATAAAAATAATATAAATTAATTGTCACCTTTCTACAGTCCTCACCTTGCCCAAACAGCTACCTGCTTAATTGTTCCAGTCCGGTATTAATTCACATGCCGCCGGGCTACTTCATATCCTTTCAGGTCATCAGCACCTCCGGTGCTTACTAGGCCTTGTAGTATTCATGGTGTTGGGCTTGATTGGCTTTAAAGGGGGCTTTACACGCAGCGATATCGCTAGTGAAATCACCCACCCCCGTCGTTTGTGCGTCACGGGCAAATCGCTGCCCGTGGCACACAATATCGTTAAGAGCCGTCACTTGGACTTACCTGCCTAGCGACGTCGCTGTTGCCGGTGAACCGCCTTCTTTCTAAGTGGGCGGTTCGTGCGGCATCACAGCGGCGTCACTAAGCGGCCGCCCAATAGAAGCGGAGGGGCGAAGATGAGCGGCCGTAACATCCCGCCCACCTCCTTCCTTCCTCATTGCCGACGGCCGCAGGTAAGCTGTAGTTCGTCGTTCCCGAGGTGTCACACATAGCGATGTGTGCTGCCTCGGGAACGACGAACAACCTGCTTCCTCAACAATCAACGATTTTATGAAAATGAACGACGTGTCAACGATCAACGATAAGGTGAGTATTTTTGATCGTTAACGGATGCTCGTTGGTGTCACACGCAACGACATCGCTAACGATGCCGGCTGTGCGTCACAGAATCCGTGACCCCAGAGATATATCGTTAGATACGTCATTGCGTGTAACGGGGCCTTAAGTCTACTGGTTTTTGAAAACTTGAAAGACCCATGGTATAAAGAAGACTGATGGCAACTGGATGAAAACCACACTGGAACAACCAAACTAGAAGTTGCAAAGAGAGTGTGAGGGCCGGTGAGAGATAAATATTAATTTCTTACAATTTTTTAACTGCTTAAAAAGCAGTTAATATTTTGCAGGATTTGTGAGAATGGAAACACAGAAAACATTTAAGTTAGTGCAATCTTAGACTAGAAAGTCTAGATCATTCTAAATTTGACACATCTTTAGACACTTTTGCCAAACTTTTTAACACTTGTTGATTGGCTTATTTATTACACACTGTGGTGCATTGTCACATCTAAGCTACTCCCGTATTTGACTTATCACAGGTCCTCACCATGAAGACATATCCCATTTTCTAGTGAGACACATTGTTGTAATGATTTAAAAAATTGGTTTTTAATTAGATGGAAAATTCCTCTAAACTATAACAAAATTTGGCACCTTCACCATCAAGTTAAGGTTCTCCAAGAATCATAAAAATTACCCTTATTCATTTTCTATCCACTTACCATAACTTGAATGATTTTATCAATCGTTGTCTGATCAATCTCAGTGTTGTCGTCGGGTCTGGTCACTGAGTAAGAGTTCCTGAACATCTCATGTGGTGTGTTGGCAAACTCTCGTAGACCAGATTCATAAAAATGAGGACTTGGAGCAACCGCAAAAAGTTTAATACCATCATTCTGTGCTTTCTCTGCCTGAAACTTCATTCCTCCACATGGGTTACCAGTGACATGACCATCAGTGATCACCACAGCAAACGTTATAGGGTGACGTCCTCCCAGTGGTAGCTGAGCCTGTGCCGCCTTTATCTGAGCTGTCATGTTAGCGATTGCACAATCAGTAAAGGTGCCTCGTCCAATATACTCGACTGCTTGTAGCTTGTCAATGTATTCTTTCTTGTTAGTGGTGAGTTGGCTGAAGATCTGGACCTCATCAGAAAAATGTAGACCTCCGTATTGCCAGTTCAGAAAAACTTGGTCTAAGTATGCCTCATTTTCTAATTTGTTCAGAAAGGCAGGTATAAATTTCTTCATGTGAACCAGCAAGCTCTGGATAGGAGAAGTCTGAAGAATTATACTTTCAGATGTGTCAATCATGAAGTACACATTGATTGGACATTTGGTTTTATCTACAAGAAAAAAAAATCAATGTAGAAACGGGAAATGTTAAGTGGTCAATGTCAATGTACTGGAGTAAGCAACGTTTTGAATGTGTTGTTTCTCTTTACGGTACGTGCCCACGATCAGGACCTGCTGCATCCTGGACGCGACGGGTTCTGACCTGTGGGGCCACGAGTCGCCTCCGCAGGAGAACACAGCAACCTGTGCCCATGATCAGGGTTTGCGGCGCTGCGCTCTCTTGCTTGTGTTCTCCTTACGGAGGACGCTTGCGACCGCAGTAAACAATTGACATGCCTGCAGCTCGGAAAGCAGCACCCAAGGTCAGTTTTTGCTGCTGGCCGCACACGTACAGTGGGCATGGGATTTCTAGAAATCCTATACACTGTGCTTGTACTGTGTAAAACAGCGTTTTGGACGCAGCAAAAATACGCTACATCCAAAATGCTGCAAACACTGATTCTGGGCACACAACCTAATACCATACAAACCACTAAATTAGACTGCAAATGAATGAAAAATAGTTGAAGAATAATTTACGAAGATATATCGATTGTTATATGCTACAACAAAAGGATTAGTTATGACTGCCTTAAAGGGAAGGTGTCGTCCAAAAAAAAAAAATTCAATAACTGAAAAAATGTAAAGTATTAATGTTCTAATGTTTTGTTTAAATATTATTATTTGTTTTTAAATGAGCAAAATATAAAAAAAAATAAAAAGTGTGACATTTTCCACTCTTAAACACTAAGGGGTGCAGCTTCTGAAATCCTACTGTTGAACTATTGTAGAACTAGCTCACATTACCACTGCAGTAATAGTGGGCAGAATCTGCTCTCCTGTGTGTGATGTCACCTCCCCCTCCCGATCTGGGTGTTTCCAAAATGATAAGGGAAGATGAAGTTTAAGATCATAGTGCGGAGCCATTTTGTTGGTGACCGCAAAGTGATCCTAATGTCTAAAATGTCACCAAGGACCGCTGCATAGTGCTCCCCACATAGCGCTGTGCACGCCCTGTACCAGCAATGCTCTGCTGCACGCACGCCCACCTGCAATGCTCTGCCACATGCACGCCCACCCGCAATCCTCTGCCGCACGCATGCCCGCAATACCCTGCCTCATGCACGCCCATAATGCTCTGCCATACGCATGCCTGCAATGCTGTGCTGCATGCACGTCCACCCGCAATGCTTTGCTGCATGCACGCCCGCCCGCAATACTCTGCCACACACCCTCCCGCAATGCTCTGTCGCACACATGACCGCATTGCTCTGCTGCATGCACACACACCCACAATGCTCTGCCGCACGCACGTCCGCAATGCTCTGCTGCACGCACGCCCGGAATACTCTGCTGCACACACGCCCGTGTATACCTCCCTACTGTATACCGCGCTCCTCAGTATACTGTGCTGCTCAGTATACTGTGCTCCGCTGTATTCCGCTGTATACTGCGCTCCTCATTATACTGTTGTGTCGCCCTGGGCAAGCCAGGGGTCACAGGTCACAACACCACCACACCCCACACCCCAGGTAGGCACATCTAAGCTGAACCAAAAATCCTTGTTGCCTTCTTCCAGGAGTCTGATGATGCAAACCAGGGGGTGGGCCAGGCGGTTGGCTCCGCCCACCGAGGAGCTCACAGCTCTGGAGGCAGGAAGTACCAGGCAGTCCAGTGAGGGACATGAACGAGTGAACAGAGAGTAGCCCGGGGAGGGCAAGAGTAAACAACGGAGTTGAGTGAGGAGCAGATAAGAGAAGTAAAAGAGGAGGAAAGAAGAGTAGTAAAGGAGGAAAGCAAGAAGTGGTGACAGAGCAGAGAGTGTGCAAAGCCTGAGAGCCCAGCTGTGTGTAGGGCTAGAACAGCAAGGTCAGCGACGGCGGTGACTGTCCAGAGGGGGACCGTTTGGAAGTTCCTGGAAGGACCCCGTTGGCTGTGTGCCCGGTGGTCTGGAGCAGTGTTCCGAAGGACAGTCAGCACCAGGGCAGGGGCCTCTCGGACACCGGCAAGTCTAGGAGTCGCCCAATTTGCCGAATCCGTCAGTGAAGGGGACGTAGATCCCCCAACAAAGAAGACCCGATTGAAGGCAACAGCCCAACCCGTACAACAGAGGCACCGCCACCGCCAGGGCACCAGTCTCTGAGGGCCAGCGCCTGCGGGCAAAGTGTAGTGCTCCTCCGGCCCAGCTTGAAGCCGGGGAGCGGGTTACCGGTGGGGACCCATCGCAACCAACCGTACATACAGGTGCAAGGAAGAGGGACATTACCGTCACCTACCGGGGAAGCAAAGCAGCCGTCTGTGGGACCGTCCTACCAGCCATTTGGTCTACCGTACAAACTGTGTCCGTGTCTCAGGCTGAGTGAGTACCACAGTGCCGCAAGGCACAGCGCCGTCCCCGCGTCCCTACGCCCACCAAGCCCCGCACCTCCCAAGCCATCACCGGGCCCCGGGATCACCAACCCCTACCCACGGAGGGGCGACACAACACCTGGCTGCTTCCCATCACCATCCCCGGGATCCCCGCATTAAGCAGCGGTGGTGCTACACATCACCACAACCGTGGGTGGCGTCACGGACATTATCCCAACATCCCAAACTACCCCCTTTCACTCACGGGCGAGGAGTGCCGCTCGAGGAAGGCCCCCGGGATCCGGCCTACGGCTCGAGCCACCACCGAGCAGTCGGACCCGAGCAGAAGGGGTGAGCGCGGTGTGCTGACACCCTCCTCCCCGCCCGCGACAACTTGGCGTCACGAACAGGATCCTACCGCTCTGCCGTCTGGTAGAGGTGCGCCTTGTTACCGCCGGAGGTATCCGGCAGAAAAATTGCAGAAGCCGCCATCTTTGGCGCGAAAAGTTCCCGCTCGAGCGTCTTCTCGAGCAGTAGAGGCGCGAAGGCCAAAACTCCGCCCCGAGAGAGGAGGGGCCGGAAAGAGCTAAGGGGGACGCGATGGCGGCTGGACGCATGTAGCTGCGGCTATAAGAGCAGGGACGCCAGGACTCTGCAAACATCCCGTTCCTGGAAGAAAGACAGAAAGCCATCATGTGGATGCCGTCCCGCGACACCGTACCCCCCGCGCCTGGAACCGCGGCGTGGGTGGAGATCCGAACCGCGCAGCTCTATCAAAGGCTGCAGGTCAGGATGCAGCTCCTCATGGAGGAGTGGGAGGCCGACATGGCGGACGTTGTAGCCACCGTGCGGAGACGCGAGGAGGAAGCGGAGAAAGGGAGGGTGAGTGACCCACGTTCCGACGCCCTTGAGGGGCCGGTCATCGCGGCTGTGGGGCCCGGTCCAAGCCCTCTCCCTTCGCTGCCTCCCTCGCCACCCGTCCCGGAGGCCGTGACCCCGCCACTAGGCCTGCTACCACCGCAACCGGTAGCAGTACCCAGCGTCCCCGCCCAAGCGGGCCGACCTGTAACCGGAGCCCGCGGCACACCGGAGGTGTTACCGTGGAAGACGCCGAAAGTGGAACCGGAGGCATCCCGAGAAAAACTCCCCGAGCCGGAGCCGATGACCCGTTCCGAGCCGAAGGCCCGGCAGCGGAAAGCCCCTATGCCCATCCCCCACACCTCGGCTGAGGTAGCGCCGGGTTGTAGCTGCAAGGCAGCGCCCAAGGCCAAGACACCGCGGGACATGCCACCCGTAGTCCTGACAGTGGGTAATGTCCAGGATGTCCCGCGGGGCCCGACCCGTGCGCCGGCGCTGGCGGCAGCGCCGTACTGGGATAGGGAGCCGATACCGCTGGGCCTGGAGATCGCCGAGAGGGAGCGGAAGAAGGCCGAACTGGTGGCCAGAGCGATCCGGGAGAAAGAGCATCTCCGGCAGGCAACCTCCCGTGCCCGAGGACCGTTGTACGTGGGGCAGGTGAGGCGGTTTGATGTCCGCCGGGGCTATGGGTTCATCTACGAGCCGGGCCTGGAGGCCGAAGTTTTTGTAGCCCGGCGGGATGTGAATGCCCACCTGCCCGAGGAGCATCCCGGCCGTAATCTGATGCCGGGTGATATTGTCCAGTACACTCGGTTCTTTGGGGAGCGAGGGTGGTTTGCGCTGGACGCTAGATTGAAGGGCAGCCCAGAGGCCCTAGCAAGCGCCGCGCCCCCTTCCTTGGAAGGAGCCCTGGAGCCTGGAAGTCCGGAGTAGGGCAATGGAGGCCCGCAGCACCGTCCCCGTTGGGACCACCACCTTGTTGATGTTTGTTTGAAAAAGTTGAAAATGATAAGATGATTACCGAAGAAGTTACCTGATTGTTGTTGATTTGCAACCGGCTGGAGCCGGCACCGTTTACAATGCATGGGAACTATCCATGGACAAGCCCGTGAACTCTGCAGGGCAACCACAAACGTTAGTGGCTTGTAAATATGTTGGTTACCGACCGTTACCGTTTTCCGCAATGCCACCTCCGGAGAGGCAGGTTGGAGGGAGGGCCCTGAGCAGAGCAGGCTGGGGCCCAGCCACCAAAGGAACCGGTGGCTACCCTCTGGAGGGAAGGACAGATCCCGCTCGGGTACTGTGTGCTGGACTGTGGGTCAAGGGGTGCTGCCTGGGTTTTAGGGGCAGCATCAGGGCCAGGTTACTTGGGTGGGAGAGAGCGGAAAACCGTAACCGTAAACCGTTGAAACGTTTAAGTAAATGTGCCTCCCGTCTTGGGAAGAAGTTATTAAAAATGTTATTTATGTTTGTTTAACCTTGTTACCCCTTTTTCAGAAAATAAAACCGGTGTAGGACGGCAGCCCGCGGACGGTCTGCATTTTGCTAAGGGGGAATGTGTCGCCCTGGGCAAGCCAGGGGTCACAGGTCACAACACCACCACACCCCACACCCCAGGTAGGCACATCTAAGCTGAACCAAAAATCCTTGTTGCCTTCTTCCAGGAGTCTGATGATGCACACCAGGGGGTGGGCCAGGCGGTTGGCTCCGCCCACCGAGGAGCTCACAGCTCTGGAGGCAGGAAGTACCAGGCAGTCCAGTGAGGGACATGAACGAGTGAACAGAGAGTAGCCCGGGGAGGGCAAGAGTAAACAACGGAGTTGAGTGAGGAGCAGATAAGAGAAGTAAAAGAGGAGGAAAGAAGAGTAGTAAAGGAGGAAAGCAAGAAGTGGTGACAGAGCAGAGAGTGTGCAAAGCCTGAGAGCCCAGCTGTGTGTAGGGCTAGAACAGCAAGGTCAGCGACGGCGGTGACTGTCCGGAGGGGGACCGTTTGGAAGTTCCTGGAAGGACCCCGTTGGCTGTGTGCCCGGTGGTCTGGAGCAGTGTTCCGAAGGACAGTCAGCACCAGGGCAGGGGCCTCTCGGACCCCGGCAAGGCTAGGAGTCGCCCAATTTGCCGAATCCGTCAGTGAAGGGGACGTAGATCCCCCAACAAAGAAGACCCGATTGAAGGCAACAGCCCAACCCGTACAACAGAGGCACCGCCACCGCCAGGGCACCAGTCTCTGAGGGCCAGCGCCTGCGGGCAAAGTGTAGTGCTCCTCCGGCCCAGCTTGAGGCCGGGGAGCGGGTTACCGGTGGGGACCCATCGCAACCAACCGTACATACAGGTGCAAGGAAGAGGGACATTACCGTCACCTACCGGGGAAGCAAAGCAGCCGTCTGTGGGACCGTCCTACCAGCCGTTTGGTCTACCGTACAAACTGTGTCCGTGTCTCAGGCTGAGTGAGTACCACAGTGCCGCAAGGCACAGCGCTATCCCCGCGTCCCTGCGCCCACCAAACCCTGCACCTCCCAAGCCATCACCGGGCCCCGGGATCACCAACCCCTACCCACGGAGGGGCGACACAACACCTGGCTGCTTCCCATCACCATCCCCGGGATCCCCGCATTAAGCAGCGGTGGTGCTACACATCACCACAACCGTGGGTGGCGTCACGGACATTATCCCAACATCCCAAACTACCCCCTTTCACTCACGGGCGAGGAGTGCCGCTCGAGGAAGGCCCCCGGGATCCGGCCTACGGCTCGAGCCACCACCGAGCAGTCGGACCCGAGCAGAAGGGGTGAGCGCGGTGTGCTGACACCCTCCTCCCCGCCCGCGACACTGTGCTCTGCCGAGCTGAGGAGTGGAAGTCTGAGGTGAGCATACGATAGCAAGGAAAGCAGTGGGGGAAGAGGGGAGGGTAGCGGCGGCGGGGAGGAGGGGGAGGGGGATGGGAGTGGCGGCGGGGAGAGTGGGGCGAGGGTAAAAGCAGTGGGGAGAGCAGAGGTGGGGGTGAGGGTAGTGGGGGGAGGGTAACAGCGGTGGGGAGAGCAGCGGTTAGGGGGAAGGTAGCGGCGACCCGACACCGGTACTCACACATCCCGAACAGGTGACAGGGGTAAAAGTGCAGCACACAGCATACGCTGTGAGCTCCACAAAGATGGCGGTGATCACCTCCCTCTGCTGTGATCTGGACAGCCCAGGGGCACGTTCATCTAACAGCAGAAGCAGTGTCAGTGTTAGAGAATAGGGTCGTAGCGCAACAACTGTCTCTTATGCACAGGGCACTGCTGTATTTGAGGTAACTGTCGTTACACACAGCAAATTCAAGATGGCAGCCCCCAGTGTTTCAGTAAAACTAGAATTAAATAAAAACTAAATAAACAGTGAATTTAATTTTGTATTAAAAATACTTGATTTCGTAATCACTATTATTAATACAAAAATAAAAAAATGTGACACCTTTCCTTTAAAGCATAACCGTTGTTTTAATTTTTGTTTCCTAAATCAATAGTACACATTAAAATAAGCAACTTTGTAATAGATCTTATCAGAGAAATCTGCTTCTTTCTCTGCCAGAATTGATCAGTCATTATCAAAATTCTCCATTCTGAGGTCATATCTGTATTCAGTGAAGACTTTGGACACCTGGATCCACGCGGTTTGACCGCTGCTGGGGCGGTACACCTCCACTCAACAATTCATGATATAATTAAAAAAACTATTATTTTTTATAGGGTCTTATAGCCATAACTTCTCAGTGTTTGTTTCTATGTGAAATACATCTCTGAGGAGTCATCGGAGAACATTAGTCATATGAGCAAGTTACCTTCACATGTCTTTGGGTCATCATTCTGCGCAGATATGGAGCCAAATGCAAAACAAAGCAGCAAACACAGCACTGGTAGCTGGGCCATGACCGCTCTGTAAAGAGATACACAGAATGCCATAGAAGAGTCAATACAACATAGCAACAATTACAATAATATAACAATACGTTTATGAGAAAAACTAAGTCCACCCTTTTTCATTCTATCATTTTCCTTATCAAGAGATAATAAATAAAGCATCAGATCCATTGGAGGTCTTAAAATTAGAAAAATGCAACCTCAGATGAACAGAACACATTAGAAATTACACAGTGTCATTATATACTGTATTTACAAAAACTAGGTTAAAATGAAGAAACAGAATGAAAAATTAAGAACACCTGAATTAAAGACACGTGAATTGATACTTTGTAAAACCATCTTTAAATAGCAATAATTTGAAATAATCATTTTCTGGAGTTTCGGACCACTCTTCAGCAAATGTTGCTTAATTTAATTGAGCTTTGTGGACATTCGTTTGTGCACATCTCTTTTACGGTCCCAACACAACATTTCTATTGTGTTGAAGTTAGGACTTTAAGGCTATGTGCACATGTTACAGATTTGGTTGCAGACATTCTACAACCAGATCTGCATCTCCTGGCAGGAAAAACGCAGCTGCAAAAACAAAACATGTGCACATAGTCTAACTTGGTCATTGGAACACTTTGATTCTTTTCTTTTTCAACCATTTTGTTGTAGATTTGTGATTGTGTAGCACCCACGGGGCAGGGGTTAAGTTACTTGTCACCGGGCCGGTGTTGTCGGGTCTGGGATGACACGGGTGGCCCTGCCCGGGTTCATGGCCCCGAAGTGTACAATAAAAGGTGAAGCTAGGTTTCAGGGAGGATGATGGAGGCGGTAGTGGCCGTTGGTGCCGAAGCGCGGGGCGACGGCGCTGGCAAAGAAGGAGTGACACAGAAGTTGAAGTTCCAGGTCTTTTACTCACAGTTCGTGGGCTGACCGGAGGCGCTGATCTCTGCTGTGATGGGCTCCAGCCGATCCTGGATAAGTCGAAGGTCAGAACCAGCGCAGTAGTCTGTGGGCCCTTCCTTCTTGTTCTTGCGCTTTTTAGTGTGGATTCCCGTGACCTGAAGTGCTTGGGGACCCCTGTTTAGTGTTAAAGTTCCTGTCCCGTGTGCAGGTGGTGCGGATCTGCTGTAGGGCCTGACTGTAAGCACAACTCCGGACTCTATGTGCCACTGTTCTCTGGGAACTTGTGGTGGCCAGAGGGACATGGAATCCCCCTGTCCAGCAGATTCTGGTGGTCCAACGTAGAGTATGTTCCACCCTAGGGCTCTGCACCCTGCACTGCGCCGGTTCTAAGGGAGCAATGAAGCTCTCCCCTCGGCAACCGTGTTTCTCCTTTGTCCCACAGGAGCTATCGGTCAGCCAGCTCCTTCACTTTCATCTCCTGCTCTTTCCAGTCTGCCCGGTCCTAATTGTGGAAGCTCTGAAGCACTCTCCACAGCGACCATGTTGTTCTGAGTCTCAGACTAGTATAAGGTAAAAACTGTGTGTTCTCTCACTTCCCCTGTGCTGACCCCACCTTCCGGATGACTCACTGTTGGAAGGGACAAACCCGTTGTTATGGGGACCACCTTTAGCCCAGTTCCAGCGGGAAAACACCTGATCTGTGTGTGTTGTGTAAGTGAACACCGGTGGTTAACCTCTTCCTTACCCGGGATGAGTATTGAACCTTAAGTCAGATGGAATACCCTGTGGCGACTGAAGCCTCAGGGGCGTCACATTTGCAGTTGCCCACTTTCGAACAAGCTTCAGCTTTTGGACATATAAACTCACATTGGACTCTAGAATACTTTGATATAAAGAGGAACACAGGAGATCATGGTTGATTCAATAACAGCACAGGTTACGTGGCTGCAAAGTAAGTCCTGATCTTCATGTCTCCACCATTGGGCTTGACAGTTGGTATGAAGTGTTCGTGTTGATATATTGTGCTTGGTTATCACCAAAAGTCACTTAGGGTATTCTTACCAAACATCTCATCTTCAGTCTTATCTGTCCAAAACACATTGTTCCAGAATTCTTCAAATTGGTTCAGATGCGATCTTGCAAACTTTAGCTGCCATGTCCTTTTTAGAAAGATGAAGCTTTCTCCTAGCCACACTTCCAAACAAGCCATAATCGTTCATCTTTTTCTAATGGTAATGTCATGAACTTGACTAAAGGCCCCGTCACATGCTACGATATATCTAACCATATGTCGTCGGGGTCACGGAATTCGTGACGCATATCCGTCATCATTAGAGATGTCGTAGTGTGTGACACTTCCGAACGACTGTTAACGAGCAAAAATACTCACCTTATCATTGCTCGTTGACACGTCGTTCATTTTCATAATGTCGTTCCTCCTTCTGCGCGCCGGTTGTTCGTCGTTCCTGAGGCATCACATATCGCTACGTGTGACACCCCGGGAACGACGAACAGCTTACCTGCGTCCCGCCGGCAATGAAGAAGGAAGGAGGTGGGCGGGATGTTACGTCCCGCTCATCTACGCCCCTCCGCTTCTATTAGGTGGACGCTGTGTGACGTCGCTGTGATGCCAAACGTCCCTCCCCCTTCAGGAAGAGGATGTTCGCCACCCACAGCGACGTCGTGAGGGAGGTAAGTACGTGTGACGGGGGTTAACGACATTGTGCGCCACGGGCAACAAATTGCCCGTGACGCACAAATGACGGGGGCGGGTGCGATCGTTCACGCGATCGCACAATATATCGAAGCGTGTGATGGGGCCTTTAGGCCTTTACAGTCTGAGCTGTAGCTCTTGTTTTTTTTGCAGTTTCTCTGAGCGTTTACCTGTCTGACCTTGGGGAGAAGTTTCTTAGAAGTCCACACATTGGAAAATTGTCAACTGTCTTAAATGTTTTCAATTTGTGAATAATCTTTCTCACTGTAGAATGATTATCTCCAAATTGTTTGGAGTTGGCCTTTTAACCCTTCCCAGATTGAGGGGCCACAATAACTGCATATCTAACATCATTGTGCATGTGTTTCCTCCTTGGCATTGATTCTCCAGACCAGCACACTGACAAAACTTCTGCTTTTATATTGGTGGTCACACTTGCTGATGAATTAATCAAGAAAATTAGGTTAGTAGCACCTAACTACTACTTACCTTCTACATTCCTTTAAAAGCAGTAAAGATGTACTTAATTTTTTAAATACTGCTCCTGCGTTTTTGCCTAGTTTTTGTTAAATAAATTAAAAAAAAACGGTATAATTTTTAATGTTTTGTTGTCCATTGTAGGTTGTATTTACTTCATTTTAAGACCTTCTATAGGACCAGGTGTATTTTATTTTATTATGTCCTGATATGTTAAACCACACAACATATATAGGGGGTACTGAGTTTTTCTCATGACTTTACACAGACGTTTATATATTCCAGTATTGTGCGATATCATTACTCTTTTTTAAATATTGATTACAATGAGAAAAAAAGTGGCTTGGAAACTGCACAGAAACCACAGCAATGGCTTCTCATAGAGGAATTTCTAGGGACATTTCATTAGAATAATTTTCCCACCAGAATGGTATATTGTTAGAATATGCCATCTAATCACTTATTGATCTGTGGGATCCAACTGATGCTCCCAATAATCCTCTGAATGAATGGGCCTCAGTGTGCTAGTTAAGCACTGCTAAACCTTCACAGATTTCCCGATTAAAGTTTGTTTTTCATTTACCGACTGTGCAGGAAACTGCAACAAAGTTATGGTCACTTGAATGGAGATGAGCACATCACAGTTGCAGCCAATTACTGAGTAGAGTTGCTGAGCTGAGTGTTTGGTTGTAGCGGTAAAGTAACGCCGGCGTTCCTGCACCAACCAGCAGGGATGCTGACTTATTCATCACCCTGGCCTCCCAGCTGTTCCTTCTACTTCTATGCCCCTGTAGCAACCAGCTCCCAGGGCCTGCATACATCACATGGGTTTCCTGGTTGCACGTTTATGGAGTGAGAACTCCCCGTTTTGTAAATGGGCAGTGCGCGTACTCCTGAAGTGTCTCCAGCCTATTGTTGAGAGGCAACAAGTATTTAAAGCACCCTCACCTATTGTAAGGTGCCTGTGCAATGTTTATCTCTTGTAGCCAGTGTGCCTTTTGGCTATGAGCTCATTGTCTGGTCCATGGACCCTGTTCCAGATTCGGTACTTTCCCGTATGCCTGAACCACTTCTGATAATGAACCCGAAACTGTCCAAGTGCCTGAATCTGTTCCAGTACCCCAGAACCCGCCTGTGTTCCTGAATCCATTCATGTGTCCTGTTACCTGCCTGTGTTTCTGAATCTGTTCCTTAATCCATTCCTGTGTCTCCTGGTATCTGCTTGATCGCTGAAGCTGTTCCTGAATTTATTCCTGTGTCCCGATACCTGCGTGTGTTCTTGAATCCTGTCCTGTGTCCCAGCACCTGCATGTGTTCCAGAATCTGTTCCTGTAGTTCCTTTGTCCCGGTACCTGCCTGTGTTCTTGAATCTGTTCCTGTGTCCCGGTACTGGCCTGTTTTCTTAAATCTTTGCCTGAATCTATTCCTGTGTCTTGGTACCTGCCTGTGTTCCTGAATCTGTTCCTGAAACCGTTCCTGTGTCTCGGTACCTATGTTCCTGATTCTGTTTCTGATCCGTTCCTGTGTCATCATACCTGCCTGTGGTCGTTAATCCATCTTCTTTGAACCAGAACCTATCCTGCCTATATCAGCCATCCTATGTGTACCTGGACCTGTACCTGTCCAGTCTGTATCAGCCGTTCTGTCTGTATCTGCACGAGCACCCACCCTGTCGGTGATGCTGTTCCTGTCCCACTGTGGCTGTGATTCCATCTCGCCTGTTGCTATTTGGGTCAGCTCCTGCAAATCCAGATACTGCCTTGGAATGGTATTCGGGGGCTACCTGCAACACAAGTATATCTCACCACCAGAGACTCTAGAGAAGACCAGGTAGCCACTTAGTCATGCCCCTCCAGGCTAAGCTTGAGGTCCGTGGTCCAGTGGATCCACACACCCATGTCGTCCGCAGCCTTGGCCATAAGAGGTAATATGTACTCATGAAATCAGTGCAGCCTATAAATAATCATAAGAAGCTGCAATGGAGAGGAGGTGGTGGACCTGGGGAGGGTGAGATCATTATTTTAACCAATCAATCTCCAAAGGATTGAAAAACATTGTGTCAAAACACCCCTCCAACTTATAGACAAAACAAGGTGGTAGGGAATAAATGAGGGACTTTTTATGGACAATGTATTGAGGGCCAGATTTCAAACTGGATCACCCCTATAAGGGCGGAATAGTTATATTGTATTTGGGCACAGAACTTTCTTCACAGTGAAATAGGAAGAACGGAAATATATATAACGACCTTGTTGCGCTACCACCGTAGTCCTCTAATACCTTTTCTGCCCCCATTCAAGCTCTAGAGAGAGGTCTAGTAAGACCAGCCATGACTACATATGTATATTTTATATTTAGCACCACGTGGAATAAGAATTCCTTATTTATTACCAGTAAATAGTAAATTACCTTTTAGGATTCCACTCCTCATTTATGATGGCACTATATGTTAATTAGCAAGTGCATTAACACAAAATTTGAAGCTCATACATGATGTTTCTGGTATTGTAATAATGATACTTAGATATAAATGTGTTCCTCTGGTTCATAATAAACATTCACAATAAATGCATAATTAAACTACCAAGTGCTCTCTTTTTTAATCTTTCTGCTGCAATTCCTCTGATTCTTAATACCCCTTCCTAAAATAGCTGCCATCTGTTCAGACTACTCTGTGCACAGTATGCTTCTGTAGTCAGACACTCCCCTATGATCCATCTATGAGTGAAGGGGCTGGGGGCGGATGATGGTGAATTGAAGAGGTACCTGGCAATTGGAGGAACCATACCAGAGGGATTTAAAGAGGTGGTTCACTACTCTGCAGTAATGAAAACATCTCTGTAAAACTGATAGGGAAGGCTTTTTCTAAATACCTTGATCCGCCAATTCTGCCTGGGAGCGGCGCTATCGCGCTCCACTCATCCCCATGAAGTGACCCCCCGGGCTCCGTGACCTCTGGGATCCAGTGATGTCACGTCAACATCCAGTTGACCTTACATCACCGGTCCCATTCTTCTTGTGTGACTGGGCTATGGATGGTGTTTCACCGCTCATCACAGCCCAGCGTCACAGCCCAGCATCGCTCCTGCTTGCAGCACTCTGCAGTGAAGGAGAGTGCACACAACATGCTGTGTTGTGATGCTGGGCTGTGATAAGCGGGGAAATGCCGCCCACAGCTCAGTCCCCCAGGGAGTCTGGCGCCGGCCACAGTGGCGTCAGGTCAACTGGAAGTAAAAGTGACATCGCCGGATCCAAATGGTCATGGAACCCCAGGGGTTACTCTTCATAAGGATGAGTGGACCGCAGTAGCGCCGCTCACAGGTAGAATTGGCTGATTAAGGTATTTAGAAAAAGCCTCCCCTATCAGTTTTACAGGGATGTGGTCACTACTGCAAAGTAGTGACCCACCCCTTTAATGTAAGGCCACCAGGTATTTTTGCTATGCATTGTGTTAGGCTAGGGTCACACAACCATATTCTCTTCCTATGAGAAAAATGGTCTGATTGTGCTGATTAGACTGATCAGAGGTGGAGAAAAAACATTTCTCTATCTTCTCCACTATGTCCGTCCGTGAAAATGGGGCCACACTAGCACTAACACAGAGTATCATAGAATAACATGGTTATGAGTGCTATCCATGAAAACATGGAAAACACTAGTCCAATTTATACAGTCAAATTCATGTACCCTTATCATAAACCTGTTGCCTCTGCTGCTAATAGTTACAGACTACAAACATTGTGTAGTCTGATCCTGTAATCATTTATTACACTTTACTACTGCCTACAGATTAACAATAGGCAGCCAAAGGAGAATGGGGTAACCTATGAGTCCGAGATCAGACCACACACCAGGTTTGTTTGTAGTCTGTTCCCATGGCGATGAATATGTCTGTGTAGGTTCTGTTTACACAAAATATAAAACTATTTTAATTAAGATGTATTGAAGCAATGCAAAGCATTTGCAAAGGTGGAAATAACTTTTAATGAACTACAATACTCTTAGCATGTGTCTACAATATCAGATTGGTGGGGTGCGGGTGGGGTGCCGACCATTGGATGCCTACTCATCTGATGACCTATTTTGGCTTCCAACTGCAAGCAGAAGTACGCAATATACGGATTTGAAACACCACAGCACTGCACGGTGTGTAGTGGACGTTCTAAGGTACTGCAGCTCAACTCCCATTCACTTCAATGGATGCTGACCTTAGAACGGCCAATGCACCTTGGATGAAAGCTGTGAACGTTAAATTCCATACACTGTGCTCATTCACCTTTCATAGATCCAAGTATTAACTGATTGGTGGAGGACTAATACTGGGCAACCCACCAATGGATGAATGGATAAGTCATCAATTCCATAGTTGTGGATAACCCCTTTAAGTACTGTATTTTATAGCCTCATAGTCTAACTATTGGGCTACTATTCTCCATTGAGCAAGAGGTCGTCCAGAAAAATAGGGCTCGTAATCTAGAGACAACATTTACTTCTAGGTTATGGTTAGAAAATAAAGTAAATAATAACAGGAAAGTTAATCCCAGAGGAAATGTGGCAACTAGTTACTGTAGGTATATGGGGTATTGCCATGTTGTGTCACCATATAAAAATACAGCGGCCATAATAAAATGACATCAGCCATTGGACCATGAGCCCAGCCCATTCTGATCTCTGGTTGGCTGCGTAATGATATGATCAGCTATAAGTGGCTGCTCATAACATTCATCATATACATTATGTAGCATATATGTATAAGGTATAGCAATATAGGAACATGCTTATAGAAAACAATACAAGCAATATCTACAGAAATGGTTACAGCCCAGTTGTGTCTTTTGATATAAAGCAATCCAAGGGCTATTACAGTCTGACAACCTATAGACAATTTGTTGCATATGTCGTAATCCAGATGTCCTAATCTAAGGCTCATCAGCTCCTCTGGGATTACAATTGTCAATATGACCTGGGACTTGTAGTACCTCAACAGCTAGACAGCCACAGGTCACTGACATTATGTTACAGTATTTGGAATTACAGATTATCAATAATATTAAATCTTGTATAATAATCACATCTGCCATTCATGGAGAAACATTGAAGCCCTTGTGCTGTACCAGTCTGAAAAAATGGCAATAATTGTATTATATCAATCCTATCATGTATAATAATTGAGAATTTAACGTCTAATAAACAATATTTGGAGGATAGGACTGAAAGTGGGCACAATATTATCCCAAATTTTACTAGTATGTTTAGGTGTTTAGGTCTGGTCTATATAGGATGCAAAATTATATACAAACTAACACCCAAAATTAAAAAAAAAATAAAAAAATACAACTTTGCTCTGGACCTTATATTCTCTAAATTACTGTCATTCTTTTTGCAATACAGAAAAAATGTCTTCCTTTTGTTCTACATATATAGAAATTCTCAGATTCAACCTACAAGGACCATTGATTGTGATAATCATCAAATCCATTGGACCAAAAAAGGATCAGAGTTTTTTTTTAAAGATCAAAAGTTCCGGCATGTAATCTATGATGGTCAGAGGGTCTATGTGACTGCAATGGAAGTTATTTCCCCGAAACTTAGATACTCAATCCAAAATCCACATATTTCTACCCAACTTATTTGTGATTTTTTTATTCTGTTAACCATAAGCATAAGACAACCCACTATTACAATGTAGGGGCTGATCGCTGCTACTGATTTTTGATGTCCCAAAGCTAAATCCTACATTCTACATAAAATATTCAAATTCTTACCTGAAAGGTAGTAAGAAAGCAACACAGCGACTGTTTTCTATGCTGTCAGTTGCTGGCTGGACCTGTGCATTCTCTGTAATAACAGAGAAGCTGGTGCTTGAGATGGGACCTTCTTCTCAGGACAGAAAAGTTTTCTTCCTACACCCAAGCGCCTTCTATCTGCAATTTTTTTTCTTCTAAGTTTGGGTCAGCCCCTTGGAGTCCCTGCAAATTATATGGAATTGTCATGCCAGCACTTTACCACAGAGTGGCGCTGTGGATCCACTAAAGGGTGTGGAAGTCTCCAATGCTTCATCCTAACGGAATGCGTGTGATCTACTACAAGTAAAATATATCTTTGTACCGTGTTAGCCAGTAGAGATAAAAAAATTGTTTAAAAGAACAGAGAGTCCTCAGTGGTTGATACCTTTTAATGGCTAACTGAAAAGATGGTAATAATTCGAAAGCTTGCAATTATTACCATCTTTTCAGTTAGCCATTAAAAGGTATCAACCACTGAGGACTCTCTGTTCTTTTAAACAATTTTTTTGTGATCTACTACACTTTTTCCAACTAATCGGTTTTTTGTTCTTTTTTTTTCATGAGAAAAATCACAACGTTATAGCACAATTAATTAATTTCCTGTAGACTAAAGAACAAAAATGACAAAATACTGGACTGATTCTTTGGTTGGAGGTTGGTAGGACTAGAAGTCACAATATGTCCTGGTCTCTGAGTTGCTATTTATCAATTCTAATGATTTCTTCCAGCTTTTTTTTTGTCTTGAGACAATTCTAGTCTGATTCCATGTGGTAAATTAGAGAATATAGTAAAATATCTACACTATAAGGACCAAAATATACGGGCTCACCGCATAATCACTGAGTTCAGGTTTCCCACTTAGTCCCATTGTTCCCAGTGTAGAACATCCGGCCCCTCGCCATGTCGGCTGCCTTCACTAACGTGACAGAATGATGTTCCCCGAGCCCCTCAGGAGGGGAACACATGGCATTACTATATACTATGTGTTTCACTGCTGAAGGGGTTAGTCTTGTGTTTGCCAGGTATACCCCTTTTCTGTATGTCTGTTTCCCGCTTCTTTTTTCCCGCCATTAATCTCCATGCCCTGAGTAAGTTGCCCAGGGCATGGTGATTGGCTAACTTTGGACCACTTGCAGTGCGTTGCTGGGGGAGATTTACTAATCTCTCCCAACGACGGGCTGTGATTGGTAATGTTTATTTGTAATTCTGCTGCAGAATAAGATAAAAGGTGAGTGGCGCTGGCAGTCTGTGTCTGTCAGCGCTGCTTACATGAAGCTGCCCATCAGCCATCCCGTTAATTACTGTATTTTTCGCTTTGTAAGATACACTTTTCCCCCCCAAACTGGGGGTAAAATGGGGGTATATCTTGTGTCGCGGGCGGGGAGGACGCCGCCGCTGCTGCGCTCTCGCTAACGCTCGGGTCCGGCGCTGCTGCGGCTGCTGCTTCTGCTCGGTGGCTCGAGCGGTGGGCCGGATCCGGGGACTCGAGCGGCGCTCCTCGCCCGTGAGTGAAAGGGGTTTGGGGGATTTTGTCCGTGACGCCACCCACGGGTCGTGGTGAAGATGGGCACCACCGCTGCTGGTGACGGGGATCCCGGGAGCGATGGTAGGGAGCAGCTGGGATGTTGTTTTCCCCCTCTGTGGGTAGGGGTCGGTGGTCCTGGGGCCCGATGATGAGACGGGGAGGCAGGGTTGGTGAGGTGCAGGGTTGCAGGGACAGCGCGGCGCGGTGCCGGATGGCACGGGTGTACTCACTCAGCAAGAGATGCAAAAAGTCCTTGGTAAACCAAACGGCTGGATGGATGGGTCCCGCAGCCGGCTGCAGTGTCTCTATCCGGACAGGTGATGGCGGCTGTCTTTCCCTGCACCGTGATGTACTTTGTTGACTACTATGGATCCCCAATGGTAGTCCGCTCCCCGGCCTATGGGTACCGGAGGAGCCCCCTTTTGCCCGCAGGCGCTGGCCCTTGGGTCTCTAGCCTTAGACGGTAGCTGTATACCCTCACGGTGTGGGCGGTTGCCTTCAATCGGGTCTTTGGCTGTTAGGAAGCCCCTGGGTTACCCCTTGTTGCCTCCCTCCAGTGTCTGATGTCCACACGAGGTGGGGGTGGAGCCAAGCGGTTGGCTCCACCCACCGAGGAGTTCACAGGCCTGGAGGCGGGAAAAGTGACAGAACAGTCGAGGAGGTTGAAGGGTGAGGAGTGATCACTTGGGTGTCTGGATTTGTGGCCCAGGCACCTCCAGCAAGGTCGGCAGACGGTGGTGGCCGTCTGCAGGAGTTGGTGTACGGTCAGTGGAACCGTAGGACCGGGGTCGGGCGATGGCCCGCCGTTACCGAACCGGGGAGCCAATTGGAGCCAAGCACCAGGCAGGGTACTCAGACCCCGACTAGGCTAGAAGCCGCCCTGATAGTCGAATTTACTGATTGCGGTCTGGACCTCAGGGGTTCATTCCCACCCAAGTCCCGATTGACGGCAACAGCCCAACCATCCCGGATAAGTGCCACCGCCAAAGGCAAGAGATCCAAAGGGCCAGCAACTGCGGGTAAACGGGCTCCTACGACACTTACATGCTGGGGAGCGGACTACCAGTGTCCAGGCACAGGAGTCATTTACAACATAACATCGGTGCAAGGGAACGACAGCCGCCACCAACCCGTCCAGGGAGAACACCGCAGCCGGCTGTGGGCCCCGTCCATTCTATCGTTTGGTTTACCAGAGACTCTGTTATCTTGTGTCAGAGTGAGTACACTAGTGGCGTCAGGCACCGCATCGCGCTGCACCGCCGCCCCCGAGACCATCGCCCCCTGCTCACGGAGGGGTTAACACCAAGCTGCATAACACCGTCTCCGGGAGGCCTAGTCAACGGCAGCGGTCGTGTCCACCATACAATCACCACAACCCGTGAGTGGCGTCACGAACTTTATCAATTTCACCAATCACCCAAACCCCTGCGTGCACCGCCACTACTCCTTTCAGAGTGACGTGACCCCCGGGTCCGTGAGAGGCTCGAGCCACCACCCGCAGCACACGAGCACGGACCCAAGCGGCTCGGCGGCCCGGCCGAGGCCGCGGGGCGGTACATTATTGTATCATGTAATGCCATGGCTCATTCTACAGAGCTCACTGATACCACCGCAGTCCATAGGAACCACAGGTGTAACAAGTCCATTCAAGACATTTCTTTCCTCCAAAACCTGTGAGTGGTTATTATTGAAAAGTGGAAGGATCCGCAGCAACTCAGCCACAAATTGGAGACCACGTAAAGTTACAGAGTGAGGGACCGAGAACTGAGACATACACTGCATAAAACTGACTCTGTGGTGACTCCATAATTGTGGAGTCCAAGGCAAAAACAAAGAACTTTTTACACCTAGGCCAGCATAGTAGATGTGGAGGAGAAGAGGTTAACATTGCGCATTGAAAGTGATCTTTATTACACATTTCAGAGGGGAGAACATACAAACTCCTTGTGTGTTGCCCAGGGAATGGGGTACTCGGTCCCAGGCAGTATGTACAATTGGGAATGTCACTGTGGTGACCGTTGCCCGGTCCCGTGCCCTGGGTGCTTTTTATAAAGGGAGTATTTACAAGGGAGTTGAGAGTTAATGTTCATGTGATGCCACCTGCGGGTTGCGGTTAATAGGACAGAACCACTGCTTTTTAGTGGAATTACCCCTGGGCTGATGGTGATGGCAACTATGGTGGTAGGCCCTCCGCAGGTAGGGCTGAGCCTGGGAGATGTATGGTGCAATAATAAGGGAGGCCAGTCCGTAGATTGTATTAAATAGTCCTTACTCACTTTAACCTGTGGATAGCTGGTTCCGGTCCCTGTATTGCCAGTGCCAGTTGGTGACTCGGTTGTTCTATCCCCGTCACTCTCAGTGTAGTTTAGGTCCCCGTAGCTTGAAGCGGTTTGGAGACCCCGACTGTCCCTGTTAGGTAGCAGTCTCTTTGTCCGTACGGCTGGCAGTGTGGACCCTGTGGGGAGGTATGTGTCCGAACCCCGATCCTTGCTTTACTGCTGATGTGCCCGGATCTGTAGCTCAGTGAGGCCCCTGGAGAGCCCTCACCATGCAGGTAATTGCCAGGTGGTATGAAACTGTCACCTGACCTAGGGCCCTGTGCCCCATGCATGCTGGTAACTTCGCTCCAGAGGTACTGGTTTGCTCCTACTCTGGCAACCTACTCCTGTGCCCCAGGTCACCGTCACACAAACCCAGCTCTCAGGCACGTCTGCTCTCTTCACTACATTCTACAGACCGTCTGAAGTCCCCTCCCACCAAGCTAGCTAGTTCCTGGACTGGCTCCACCCTCTAGGTGACCATCCCCTTATCTAACTAACCCATTAGCCCTGGTGTGGAGTGCGGAACTAGGATTTTGGTGTATGCAGGTGTTACTGGCACTGGTGTTCCAGGTCCCAGAGGATAGGTCCTGCATCCCTGTGAGGATGTGTCGCGGGCGGGGAGGGGACGCTGCGCTCTCCCACTGCTCGGGTCCGGCTGCTGCTGCTCGGTGGTGGCTCGATCGGTGGGCCGGATCCCGGGGACTTGAGCGGCGCTCCTCGCCCGTGAGTGAACAGGGGGGGGGGGGATTGGTTGTGGGGATTTATTGTCCGTGACGCCACCCGCGGTTGTGGTGAGGTTGTGACACCACTGCTGCTCTGGACGGGGATCCCGGGAGCGATGACAGGGAGCAGCTTAGATGTTGTTCTTCCCCTCCGTGGGTAGGGGGATTGGTTGTCCCGGGGCCCGGTGAGGGAGGGATGGCAGATGGGCTACGGGGCCTGGTGTGGTGCCGGGTCGCGGGGGCAGCGCTGTGCCGAACGGCACAGTGGTACTCACTCAGCCAATGATGAACACAGAGTCTCCGGTAAAACAAACGGCTGGATGGACGGGTCCCACAGACGGCTGCGGTTGTTCTTCTCCCGGTAGGTTGGTGGTGACTGCCTTTCCCTGCACCTGTGTTGTGTTCTCGGTTCTGGTGGCTTCCCACTGGTAACCCGCTCCCCAGCTTGGATGGATGCTGAGGGAGCCCCTTTTGCCCGCAGGCTCTGGCCCTGGGAACTGTAGCCTTGGCGGTGACTGTTTTTCCCTTCACGGTTTGAGCTGTTGCCTTCAATCAGGTCTTGACTGCTGGGAAACCCCGGAGGTTCCCTTCGCTAACGGATTTGACCGGTTTTACGGTGACTCCTAGCCTGGTCGGGGTCCGTAGGCCCTGCCGAATGGTGCTGGCTTCTCTTCGCTCCCCGATCCGGTACCAGCGGGCCACCGCCCGTCCCCGGTCCTTTCGGTTCACTTCAATCAGCCTCTCCTGCAGATGGTCACCACCGTCTGCCAACCTTGCTGTATGTGCCCGGGCCACGCACTCGGACACGGTCAGTCTCCTCTCCTACCACTTCACTCTCCAAAATTAAACTGATCTGTTTTCCCGTCTCCAGGACTGTGAACTCCTCGGTGGGCGGGACCAACCGCCTGGCCCACCCCCTGGTGTGGACATCAGCCCCTGGAGGGAGGCAACAAGGATTTTTGTCTGACTTCGGTGTGCCTAGCCGGGGTGTGGGGTGTGTTGTTGCAGTTTTTCTGACGTCCTGGCTTGTCCAGGGCGCCAGAGATTCAGTTCCCTGTAGTGCTCTGAGTGGCTCAGGGGCACTACACAGAAGCAGGGGCTTTTACTAACAGGTAGTTCAGACGCTGCCCCAAAGTACTGGTTTCTGCCACGATGGGCTCCAGCAGATTCCCGTGAAAGTCTTTCTAGTGAAGTATCCCTTGGTTGCTATCTGGAACCCGGGCCAAGCCTCCAGCTCCAAGCCACGGGCCCAAGTAGAGAGAGGAACGCTCAACTTCCATTGTCTGTGTCAGATGTTAGCCCAAGCTGTGCCTGGGAAAGACTGCTCTAGTGTGATGGTTGTGCCTACTTCTTACCCCAAGCTGTGCCCGCCCCCAGTGGTTTCCCTAGAAACTGGGGAAGTCCATGCTTCGTGATGGCTAACTACCTTGGCTGCCCTAGTCCACCTCCCTGTGGAAAAGCACCTTACTGTATGTGCAAAATCCTAGTTCCCCACTCCACATCAGGGCTAATAGGTAGTTAGATAAGGGGATGGTCACAGATAAGGGGATGGTCACCTAGAGGGTGGAGTCAGTCCAGGAACTAGAGGAACTAGTCAGCCTGGTGGGAGGGGACTGCAGACAGTCTGTAGAATTAAATGAAGAGAGCAGACGTGCCTCGAGCTGGGTCTTTGGAATGGTGACCCGGGGGCACAGGAGTAGGTTGCCAGAATAGGAGCAAACGAGTACCTCTGGAGTGAAGTTGCCAGGGATGGTACGAAGGAGCACCACTGGAACTGTGGCGCCCTGGCCTAGCCAGGTCGTCACAGACAACACACAAACACCCCACCCCCCATTAGACAGGGACACCAGCCAAACACAAAACCCTTGTTGCCTCCCTCCAGGGTCTGATGTTCACACCAGGTGGGGGCGGAGCCGAGCGGTTGGCTCCACCCACCGAGGAGTTCACAGGCCTGAAGGCGGGAAAAGTGACAGATCAGTTGAGGAGGTTGAAGTGTGAGGAGTGAACACTTGGGTGTCTGGGTTTGTGGCCCAGGCACCAACAGCAAGGTTGGCAGACGGTGGTGGCCGTCTGCAGGAGAGGTGAATCGACGCGGAACCGTAGGACCGGGGTCGGGCGTTGGCCCGCCGGTACCGACCGGGGAGCGAAGTGAAGCCAGCACATACAGGCAGGGCCATCGGACCCCGACTAGGCTTGGAGTCACCGTAAACAGTCAAATCCGAGTGTGACAGGAACCCCAAGGGTTTCCTAACAGCCAAAGACCCGATTGAAGGCAACCGTGAGGGTATATAGCTACTGCCTAAGGCTAGAGACCCAAGGGCCAGCGCCTGCGGGCAAACGGGCTCCTCCGGTACCCATATACCGGGGAGCGGACTACCGTTGGGGATCCATAGTAGTCAACAAAGTACATCAAGGTGCAGGGAAAGACAGCCACCATCACCTGTCCAGGGAGGGACACTGCAGCCGGCTGTGGGACCCGTCCATCCAGCCGTTTGGTTTACCGAGGACTTTGTGCATCTCTTGCTGAGTGAGTACACCCGTGCCATCCGGCACCGCACCATGCTGTCCCTGCAACCCTGCACCTCACCAACCCTGCCTCCCCGTCTCATCATCGGGCCCCGGGACCACCGAACCCTACCCACGGAGGGGGAAAACAACATCCCAGCTCCTCCCTACAGTCGCTCCCGGGATCCCCGTCACCAGCAGCGGTGGTGCCTATCTTCACCACAAACCGTGGGTGGCGTCACGGACAAAATCCCCCAAATCAACCACCCCTTTTCACTCACGGGCGAGGAGCGCCGCTCGAGTCCCTGGATCCGGCCCACCGCTCGAGCCACCGAGCAGCAGCAGCAGCCGCAGCAGCGCCAGACCCGAGCGTTAGCGAGAGCGCAGCAGCGGCGGCGGCGTCCTCCCCGCCCGTGACAGAACCAAGCACGCACGGAGCACAGGGCCCTAGGTCAGGCGACAGTTTCACATGGCCTAGCAAATTCCTGCACAGTGGAGGAACCTGCATGGACTTCACTGACCTACAGATCTGGTGGCATCAGCAGTAAAGCAAGGATCGGAGTTCGGACACATACCTCCCCACAGGGTCCACAATGCCAGCCGTACGGACGAGGAGACTGCTACCTAACAGGGACAGTCGGGGCCCCCAAACCGCTTCAAGTTACAGGGGCCCAAACTACACTGAGAGTGCCAGGGACAGAGCAACGGCCGCCAAAGTGACATTCCTAAATAGTGAACTGCCCAGGACTGAGTACCCCATTCCCTGGGTGACACATCTGCCTCTCTTTTGTCAGCGCCGTCGCCCAGCGCTGCGGCACAAACTTGGACTACCACTCCGTCCATCTTGGTCCATCCTCCGTCATCCTCCCCAGAGTAACCCCACTCTGCCTGTTGGGAGCGACACCATCCCGGCTGCGACCCTCACCATCAGCCCCGGAGAGCAGCACGTGGCGGCCCACTCCTGGCCGCAATCCACATGTGGCATCACGATAACTCCCAACATCCACCTTCCCTTTTATTGTGGATACCTCGGGGCACAAAACTGGGCCAGGCCGCCCGTGATAACACAGAGGATCTGCATCCCCGGCCCGGCGATGAGAGAAGGTAAAAACCCCTTTCCCCCGGGGCGTTACATTTGGCATCACAAACAGGATTCCATGCTGGCAACAAGTGGGTACTCTTGATAGAAAGTGCAAAATTGAGTTTTCAAAGGACTATGTGATTGGTGGTGAGTGGAAACAGTGGGCGCCATTGGCTGCAAAGAGTGGGAAGAAGCCAGAGTGTCGTGGGTGGAGCCAGGAAAAGAGCGCGAAAAGCTTGGGTGGTACCCAGAAAAGGCGCGAAGCAGAGTCCCGCTGCCAGAAACAAAAAGTATATAGCTACTATATAGTAGAGTCTATACTATACTATACTATAGACTCTGAAGCTTCCCAAAAAGGACGGAACCAACCACAATGTCCACGGAGGAGGGAGCAGAGGCTGTTAATGCTGCAGCAGCAGTTGCTCCCTTACTGCCAATAACCATGCAATACCTCCCGCGAGCAACCTGGCTTCCGCAATATTCAGGGGAAGCCTATACTCTATTCGATTTCAAGGAAAAGTTATATGGACTGTTCTGTATCTACCCGATGTCAGAGGCCCAGAACCGGGGGGCTGGGACCAGCCATTCGGCACTTCCAGCAGAAAAGAAAGAATAATGTTGTATTTGCTGCATAGTTTGATGTTTTTCATATTGCATTTGAACCTGCTGAACCAGTATGTTGAGAATATGTTAAATTGTTTGATATTGAGTCCCAAAATGGAAAAAAAATGTTATATTTGTTTTGAAGCGTACAAAAAGTTTCCAGTATCCACTGTAATTTTGTTTTGCAGCCCGGGTGTGCTGCCATTTGCTGCTGGGGAATGTGGTGCCCCTGGGGCTCTGATGGCCACAGGGTACTGAAGTTGTTTTAAGGTGCAGTGCCTATCTGAGGTAAGTGCAGGGTTAATTGCCGGTGTTCTCATTTCACAGTTAGGTGCCTTCCCACTAGGGGTTAAACTGGGATAGGCAGGGGGTTGGCTATCATGTAGAGTGGGACTTTCCGCTCACCAGGACAACCACTGGGGGGGCAGGTGCCACTTGGGGTTAAAGTAGTGAGCCAGCACACACTTTAGTGGTTGAGTCAGGACACCAGTTCTATCAACACCTCCTGAAACTTTCTCTTTCCTTTGCAGGGCCTGGAGGCTTGGAGCTTTAAGCTCAGCCCAGGTTTCTTTCTACACCAGTGGGGAGCGTTCTACAAAAGGACATTTTACACGGACACCGGTAGTTGCCTTGAACTTGCACTGGATAACCAGAGACTTATCAGTAGCAGAATCGGCATTCTCGTGCAAACGCCAACCAGTGAGTAAAAGACCTGAACCGGAGCCCTTGCCTTGACTCCTTCATTTACCGGCGCCGCTGTCCCGCGCTTCAGCGCCTACGGCAAACACCAGCTTGCCACCCACCTTCCTGGGACCTTCTCCACCTGTGGGGAGCCACACCATCTTGGCTGCGATTACCACCGGCGGACAGAGACATGCAGCGGTGGCCCACTCCTGGCCGCAATCCACATGTGGCGTCCCGATAACTCCCAACATCCACCTTCCCTTTTACTGTGGACACCTTGGGGCACGAAATCGGGCCAGGCCACCCGTGACAAAGCAGAAGATCTGCATCCCCCGGCCCGGCGACGAGAGAAGGTAAAAACCCCTTGCCCCCGGGGTGTTACAAGGTTGATCCAGTGAGTGAACGTACCTCATTGCCGTATGTGCAGTCAGGAAAACAATTTGTCCACACCTCACAACTTTGAAAAATAAGAAAGAGGGACACATACTGGCAATTTTTATTTTACGCTAAGCCAGTACCCAAATCACACATAGAACTTTATATGCGTCTCTACAGAAATACTGCTCCTAGCGAAGCCCATAAGTGTTCCCACACCATATGGTATACATTTCATGTTCCCCACATTGCTGCCTAAGCAGTAAGATGTCCCCCACACATAGTATAATGCCCCCAAAGGTGTACACCAGACAGTAGACACCCCATAGACTACCCATCACACAGTATGATGCACTCTGTAGACCAGGGGTCTCAAACACGCAGCCCGCAGACACGTTAACCCCTTGACGAACGTGGCCCAGTGCAGGGGGCTGCCTCCGTTAGCGCTGTATTTCAGTTGAATGTATTGGGAGCGCCATGCAGCGACAAGGCTCTTTGTACAGCTATACCATTAGCATCTGCCGCTCCATCAGAGGCCTATTCTTGAGTCGTTAGACACTACCATGGCCTTTGCTATAAGGGTAGATCGTTGCCTCAGGGACAGACCTACAGAGACCCCACCTCCTGTAGTTCTCCCTAGGGAGGAAGTTTAACCAGTGTACTTTGACAAACCCATGCAGTCAGGAGTGGCCTCCCCTCAGACTAGGTCGCTTGCGTTTCGCCGTGGGATGGGGGCATATTTTTACTGTAGTCTTAAGGGTGATTATATTGGGGTTTATTCATCCTTAGTCAAATAAGTAACATTAACATCTAAAAATCAAATCGGCGTTCCCCAGTTCGTGTGGAGGAAAGCGATCTGGGTGTGTACATTTCCTGCACATTTACATCTCAGTTCACTATAACTGCTGAAGTGGTTTTTGGTTCAAAAACTGAGACTGTTGCTGTTCTTGTGGACAGTGAAGCAGGAGCCAGTATGGTGGATACTCGTTTGCTCGGACCCATGGTCTCACCTGTAGTTTATTAGCGAGATCCATTCCCATACTGGCTATACTGTAGATGCTGCTCATCTCAGCCAGGGAAGTTTTTACCAAGTCATGCATATTGTAAACTTGTGCATAGGAAGTCTTCACAATTGTATTGGGCCTTTCCTGGCTAAAGAAATATAATCCTGTGATTTGTGTGTGAATCCATGGGGCAATTCTTTCAAAAATTACTACCTGAGTTAACTATCTCTATCGTCTTTATAAAATCTGCACTCTCTCTCCTGTCCAAGGTGGCTAAGGTGCTTCCATAAAGAAGGCGCGACAGTCTACCCTCAGTTCAGGTTAAAGCTGGACCACGGAGTTCCCCCAGGAAAGGTGGTTCTGTTGTCTCTCCTCCTATTGGCCGGTAAGGTGTGGTCATTCCCATTGAGTGCACAGTTTCTGAGGGTGTGGATTGGATGGTTTGAAGCATTGTCTCAGTTCCCAAGGGTCAATGGTGCAATCCGGCGGTGAAGGCACAGGAGGACTATTGCGTGCACTCACTGGACTTTGCACTATTCAGGATAAGGGGAGGGACAGCTAAGGACTAGACACATGATGGCGACAGGAGGAAGGATAGGGACGTATAAGGACGTTAGGAAGCTCAGGATTCAGACACAGGTTAGTGTCAGGAGGTGACCTCCTCTCCCTACCGTTTGGGCCTTCCTACCCTTTCCATCCCCATTGTAACCACTGTGTTGCATCATGTGCCAGGCATTCTCTTGACTGAGTGTGACAGCTAGGCCTCTCTTCCACTTGCCCTTAAAAATGGCGAGTGCAATCCTATAAAAATTGGATTGCACTCACACCAATGTTATTCAATGAGGCAGCATTCATCTGCCTGTTTAACCTCAGCTGGAACCGGGCTGAAGAAAAAATTACAGCATGTTGCATATGGCTGGGTATATCGGACGAGATTCACCAATGCAAGACAATAGGTGAGAGAGAAAAAAAAATGGACGGCACACTGACCCATGCGAATAATGTCTGATTTGGCTGTTTAGCCTGGTTTAAGCTAATAAATAAAAAAAACTGACGTGGGTCCCCCTATTTTTCACAACCAACAAATGGAAAGCAGACACCTGGGCACTGACATTATCGGACTGGGAAGGTCCATAGTTATTGGACTCTTCACAGCCTAAATATACCAGCCGCAAGTGCCCTATGAGTGGAACATTACATTAGATGTGCTAATTCTGGAGCTTCGCCACGACTTTTCTTGTTAGCCCCCATCAGTGGCAATGGGGGCTAATTTTGTGGGGTTGTTGTCAACTGTGTAGTGTCATCTGGCATCAAGCCCTGGTGTTACTAATGGCCAAAAAATGTTTGTTTTAAAAAACATTCTTTCCCTGGTTCACCAATTTATTGAAAAAATAAAACCATGCAAGTTCCATGTAGTCCAGGGAATCTGATGTAGTCCACAAGTAGAAACCTGAAAGACATACAAAGTGAGAAATAAAAAGAAGAGACTGTTCCTTGTTGACCAATTTATTAGAAAGCAAAGTTCCCAGGTCCGATGTAGTCCAGCGTTTCCTACGATGTTCCTTGATTACGTAGCTCAAGGGCAATGTAGCCTTAGGCCAGTGTCACACGGTACGATCTATCAAGCGATCGCACGAGCGATCGTACCCGCCCCGTCGTTTGTGCATCACGGGCAATTAGTTGCCCGTGACGCACAAAGTCGTTAACCCCCTGTCACACGTACTTACCTCCCGGACGACGTCGCTGTGGGTGGCGAACATCTTCTTCCTGAAGGGGGAGGGACGTTCGGCGTCACAGCGACATCACACAGCGGTCACCCAATAGAAGCGGAGGGGCGGAGATGAGCGGGATTTAACATCCCGCCCACCTCCTTTCTTCCGCATTGCTGGCGGGACGCAGGTAAGCTGTGTTCGTCGTTCCCGGGGTGTCACACGGAGCGATGTGTGCTGCCTCAGGAACGATGAACAACCGGCGCGCAGAAGGAGGAACGACATTATGAAAATGAACGACGTGTCAACGAGCAATGATAAGGTGAGTATTTTTGCTCGTTCACAGTCGTTCGGAGGTGTCACACGGTACGATACCTCTAACGATGCAGGATGTGTGTCACGGAATCCGTGACCCCAACGACATATCGCCCGATATATCGTACCGTGTGACGCCGGCCTTAGAATGAAGCTCTGTAGGCTTTGCACACCAGCCACTCCCGGCTCACACTCGTGACACTAACAGTGTGTAAATCACCCATTTGTTAGTATTTTGCAAAAAGCACTTCTTACTGAAAATTTGACTTTAATGTATATATACAGTATTTATATATACACATTGTTGCGCAAAGATTGCATGATTTTTAGTCATTTTCAACATCCTTTTCTATACATGATCACTAAATTTCAAGCCTGTTCATGCAAAATTGACATCAAATCCCACATTGCTCCAGAAAAGCTGCACATTGGCGTATATCCAAGAATTGTCCTCTTTCAGGGATTTTTGCTATTTTTTGAGTTGCAACTTAAGATCTACTACTGAGAAGATGCTGCAAGGTTCATATGTCACACACTCTTGTGACTGTAGTTGTTATGGTTTACATTAGAGCTTTCTTTACATCTTTGCTGTGGCCATGGTATCTCTGGGGACTGGTATACTTTACGTTGTAGAGTTGTACATCAGGGGGACACAATAACATGGTGAATGCATTAATTTTACAGGCATATAAATAGAGGAATTCCCACACAGTCAAATTGATTCCACAAATGCTTCATCGATGTTTAGGGCTCATCAGGTCATAAAGTCCTAAACATTTGTAATGTGGTTGTAGGATAATGCACAGTGTAAGAAAGTGGTAGTAGACCTCCTCGAGATACAATTGACTCAAAAGAACTTGGGGATTATGTTGGATGATTCAAGATAATATTTCTTAGGGACCTCTGGTGTAACATGTTTCTGCTCATCCTTCACCCCTTCTTCAGACATAAACATGATCATGTGATACACACGGGTGTATGGTTTGTTACAGTTGCGATACAGTTAACAGAGTCTTCTAAGGAGTCAAGATCCTTTGTATCCATCAAATGATCAGGAAAGGTTTATATCCCCTGAAGAGATACAATGATGGGTGACATTCAAAGACTGCAAGCCGACTTAATCCGGTTCTCACGCAGTGAGGAGAGACCGGAATCAGGAAGAGAGGGACTTTATATAGGGGAAAACTCTGGAACTCTGGGAACGATCCCATTGGGCAAAACCTATAAGGGGAGGGTGTGTAAAATCGGACATGGGTAGGATGCTTAACCCTGTACTGCCTGGGCACAGCAGTCAGGGTGCATCCAGTTAAATACTGACATGCCCTATAATTTAGGCCCCCTTCACACGTCCGTGAAAAACACGCACGTGTGTTACGGGCCGTTTTTCGGGTCCGTGTCCCGTTTTTGTGTCCGTTTTTATGGTCCGTGTGGCACCTGTGTGAATTGCGTATGCTAGCCGTGTTTGTGTGTAGAACGTCCGTGTGTGCGTGTGGAATTAACGTGTATGTGTACGTGGAATGTCCGTGTGGAATGTCCGTGTGTGTGATGCACAATGTCGTTTATAAATGTCGGCTGACAGCAGACAGAGTTGCGCGATGAGAATGAACTCGGGTGAACTTCACCCGACTTTATCCTCATACCGCGGCTCTGTCTGTGTCGAGTACTGATTAGCGGTCACCTGTGAAGGATTCACCGGTGACCGCTAATCCCCCGAGTGACTGAAGTTTCCCCCCCTCTCTCATACTCACCGTTCCTCGATCCCCGGCGCGGTGCTGCACGGCATTCACACTGCTGCGGCGGCTTTTACTATTTTGAAAAAGCCGGCCGCTCATTAAACAATCTCCTATTCCCTGCTTTCCCCGCCCACCGGCACCTATGATTGGTTACAGTGAGACACGCCCCCACACTGAGTGACAGGTGCCTCACTGCACCCAATCACAGCAGCGATCCGGGCCACAGAGTCACTTCTGTGGGTATCACGATGGCGTGACCCGGTCTGTGATCCCAGGCTCCACAGTAAAAGGGGTTTTGTTAGGGGAGATTGTCCGTGACGCCACCCACGGTTGTGGTGATGGTGGAACACCCCCGCTGCTCAATGCGGGGATCCCGGGAGCGATGACAGGGAGCAGCGTAGTTGTTATGTCCCCTCCGTGGGTAGGGGGGTTGGTTGTCCCGGGGCCCGGTGATGGGGTAAGCAGGGGGCAGGGCGCAGTGCTGCAGTGTGGTACCCGAGGGCACGGGTGTACTCACAAGAAAGTCACACGGAGTCACTGGTGAACTAAGAATTGCCGGTGTCCGAGGCCTCTGGTACGGGGGTGTTAGTGTCCCACACACGGTGCAGCAGCCCTGGTTGTTCCTTCCCTGCAGCCAAGTGCCTTTCCCTCCACTCTCTTCCACTGCTCCTCAGCCGGGAACGGGGAATCCTCTCCCCTGTAGTGATCCGGGTACCCAGGTACCGAGGGGCCACCGCCCGGCTCCGGCTACCTGTTCTGGCCCCTTCCTCACTACGGCCTGTCCCGGCCCTCTCAGAGCACACTTCACTCCCAGCCGGGAGCTACAGCTTCAGACTTCCGTCCTGTCTGCCTCCACACACTGTCTGCTCCAGCCCCTCCCCTCTCCTCTGCTTTTCCTTTACACTGGGGGCTGTGCTTTGTCATGCTGCACTGTGTGAGATCAGATTACCAAGGAGGATTAACTCTTTCTGTGACAACCTGGCTGTGCCAGGGCGTCACACACCCCCTTGGTAAAACACGGCCCGTCCTCGGGCCGGCTAGGCACCGACATTTATTAAAACTGGAAAAGAATAAACATTTTAAACATTTTCAATCTTCCCACAGCGGGATGCACATTGCTTCAACGTTGCAATAACAGTCAAACACTTTTAATAATAACTGTGTAACGGGTCCTTCAGTCACCCACCCAAACAACCTAGCCTTGGTGCTGCCCCTAAAACACAGGCAGCACCCCTTGACCCCAGTCCAGGAACGGCTCCAGATTGGTCAACGGGACCGGTACTTCGCTGCCGGTGCGGCCGGGCGGACTGCTGGAGCCGTCGTCATCTCCGTCGCGGCCGGGCGGACTGCTGGGGCCGGTGGCAGGGCGGTGACAAAGGTGAGGCCTGGGGACCCCAGGTCTGGGTCCTCCCCCACAGACGCTGCGGGCTCCGCTACCGGTAACAGGGGTAACGGCTCGGTGCATCGCTGCGGCGGCCTCTTCCAGGAACCAAATGCTGGCAGAGTCCTGGCGTCCCTGCTTCCACAGTCTTTGTTACATAAGCTGCAGTTCCTTCTTTCTGCTCCCCCTTGGTACTCGGGAGCAGTCCCTCCAGCAACTTTTAAAGTTTCCCTTTCGCTTCCGGTCCTCCGGAGCTTCACTTCCGCCCGCGTTCTCGGGGGGGCGGAGCCTCTTTTTCGCGCCCAACGCTTGGGGAAGAAGGTGCTGGGCGGGAGATTTTCGCGCCCAAAATGGCGGCAAAGATGGTGACTTTAAGATTTTTGCAGCGGATCACCGCTGACAGTCCAGAATAAGGCGCACTTCCTCCAGGTAACTGGATGGGTTCGATCCTGTTCGTGACGCCAAATGTTTTGCCCGGGGACCAGGGGTACTCAGATCCGGGCCACAGAGTCACTTCTGCGGGTATCACGGTGGCGTGACCCGGTCTGTGATCCCAGGCTCCACAGTAAAAGGGGGTATTTGGGTGTTGGGATAATGTCCGTGACGCCACCCACGGTTGTGGTGATGGTGGAACACCACCGCTGCTCAATGCGGGGATCCCGGGAGCGATGACAGGGAGCAGCGTAGTTGTTATGTCCCCTCCGTGGGTAGGGGGGTTGGTTGTCCCGGGGCCCGGTGATGGGGTAAGCAGGGGGCAGGGCGCAGTGCTGCAGTGTGGTGCCCGAGGGCACGGGTGTACTCACAAGAAAGTCACACGGAGTCACTGGTGAACTAAGAATTGCCGGTGTCCGAGGCCTCTGGTACGGGGGTGTTAGTGTCCCACACACGGTGCAGCAGCCCTGGTTGTTCCTTCCCTGCAGCCAAGTGCCTTTCCCTCCACTCTCTTCCACTGCTCCTCAGCCGGGAACGGGGAATCCTCTCCCCTGTAGTGATCCGGGTACCCAGGTACCGAGGGGCCACCGCCCGGCTCCGGCTACCTGTTCTGGCCCCTTCCTCACTACGGCCTGTCCCGGCCCTCTCAGAGCACACTTCACTCCCAGCCGGGAGCTACAGCTTCAGACTTCCGTCCTGTCTGCCTCCCCACACTGTCTGCTCCAGCCCCTCCCCTCTCCTCTGCTTTTCCTTTACACTGGGGGCTGTGCTTTGTCATGCTGCACCGTGTGAGATCAGATTACCAAGGAGGATTAACTCTTTCTGTGACAACCTGGCTGTGCCAGGGCGTCACAGGCGTGTCTATACTGTGCAGTAAAATAAATAAATAAATAATTAAAAAAAAACGGCATGCGGTCCCCCCCCAATTTTAATGCCAGCCAGATAAAGCCATACGGCTGAAGGCTGGTATTCTTAGGATGGGGAGCTCCACGTTATGGGGAGCCCCCCACCCTAACAATATCAGTCAGCAGCCGCCCAGAATTGTCGCATACATTATATGCGACAGTTCTGGGGCTGTACCCGGCTCTTCCCGATTTGCCCTGGTGCTTTGGCAAATCGGGGTAATAAGGAGTTAATGGCAGCCCATAGCTGCCACTAAATCCTAGATTAATCATGTCAGGCGTCTATGAGACACCCTCCATGATTAATCTGTAAATTACAGTAAATAAACACACACACTAGAAAAAATCCTTTATTAGAAATAAAAAACACACACATATACCCTGGTTCACCACTTTAATCAGCCCCAAAAAGCCCTCCATGTCCGCCGGAATCCAGGATGCTCCAGCGTCGCATCCAGCGCTGCTGCATGGAGGTGACCGGAGCTGCAGAAGACACCGCCGCTCCGGTCACCTCCACGCAGCTAATGAGGTGAGTAGCGCGATCAGCTGAGCTGTCACTGAGGTTACCCGCTGTCACTGGATCCAGTAACAGCGGGTAACCTCAGTGACAGCTCAGCTGATCGCGCGGCTGTCTTCATTAGCTGCGTGGAGGTGACAGGAGCGGCGGTGTCTGCTGCAGCTCCGGTCACCTCCATGCAGCAGAGCTGGATGCGACGCTGGAACATCCTGGATGACGCCGGACATGGAGGGCTTTTTCGGGCTGATTAAAGTGGTGAACCAGTGTATATGTGTGTGTTTTTTATTTCTAATAAAGGATTATTTCTGGTGTGTGTGTTTATTTACTGTAATTTACAGATTAATCATGGAGGGTGTCTCATAGATGCCTGACATGATTAATCTAGGATTTAGTGGCAGCTATGGGCTGCCATTAACTCCTTATTACCCCGATTTGCCAAAGCACCAGGGCAAATCGGGAAGAGCCGGGTACAGCCCCAGAACTGTCGCATATAATGTATGCGGCAATTCTGGGCGGCTGCTGACTGATATTGTTAGGGTGGGGGGCTCCCCATAACGTGGAGCTCCCCATCCTGAGAATACCAGCCTTCAGCCGTATGGCTTTATCTGGCTGGCATTAAAATTGGGGGGGACCGCATGCCGTTTTTTTTTAATTATTTATTTATTTATTTTACTGCACAGTATAGACACGCCCACCGGCTGCTGTGATTGGGTGCAGTGAGGCACCTGTCACTCAGTGTGGGGGCGTGTCTCACTGTAACCAATCATAGGTGCCGGTGGGCGGGGAAAGCAGGGAATACAAGATTGTTTAATGAGCGGCCGGCTTTTTCAAAATAGTAAAAGCCGCCGCAGCAGTGTGAAAGCCGTGCAGAGCCGGGCCGGTGATCGGGGAACGGTAAGTATGAGAGAGGGGGGGAAACTGACCGACAGACTGTGAGAGAGGGACAGACAGACAGAGAGACCGACAGAGAGACAGAGAGACCGACCGACGGACTCAGGGAGATTGACCGACATACACAGAAATAGAAAGAATAGCCGACATCACTAGAAATAAAAACACCAAACGGACACGGACTATAGGTAGATGCATACGTGTTTACTAACGTGTGTGCACATACCCATAGACTTTCATTGTGTCCACGTGTGCGTGCTCCGTGCAGATAACGGACATGCATCCGTGCAAAACGCAAACACATACGGATCACGGACACGCACACACGGACATAATGAAATAACGCACGTGTGACCACAATCATAGATTAACATTGGTGCACGTTTGGCCGTGTCTCCGGTATATACGGAAACGGACCAAACACGCACGTGTATCACGGACGTGTGAAGGGGGCCTTAAAGGGAATCTTTCAGCAGGATTTCAGCACCCAATTTAAATGCACTTGTAGCCCTTTCAAAGACAAGTCATTGAATTGATATGTAAATGAGGCTGAAGATCTTGTGTAGATCTTGAACCTTTGTCACTCCACTCCTATTGCTCAGTGCCTCCTCCTGCTTCACTGTCAGTCTCCATGTTGTGTGAGAGCAATCAAAGGAGTCATCAGTTAGGCAAGAGGAGGCGGAGCTAGGCGAGGAGTAGAGCTGGAGTGACAGAGGCTAGAGATCTACAAATAGATCTTCAGACTCATTTACATATCAATTCAAACACTATTTTTTCAGTAATAGAGGAAGAGCCTAGTCATGTAAAGGTATGGTGGGACTTGTCTTTGAAAGAGCTAAGTGTGCATATAAGAACTTTGGGATGTCAAAAGTTGCTGACTTACTCCTTTTATAGCATAAACATTGTTTCAATTTCTATTTAAAAAAAGCAATAATACACATGAAAATAATCAACTTTGTAATCTGTCTTATCAGAAAAATCTGCTTCTTTCTCTGCTAGAATTGATCAGTCATTATCAGAATTCTCAATTCTAAGGTAAAATCTGTATTCAGTGAAAACTTTCCCATTACTGAGATAAGAGATGGTAGATGTTACTGATGAGAAGAGGGAGAGGTGGAGCTCTGGCTCTAGCTCCTCCCTCTGCCTCTAGCTCCTCCCTCTTCTATCCACATAGAATCTCATCAGCACCATCTGTCATCTCCTATCTCAGTAATGGGAAAGTCTCCACTGAATACAAATTTTACCTCAGAATTGAGAATTTTATTAACAAAGTATCAATTCTGGCAGACAAAGAAGCAGATTTGTCAGATAAGATATATTACAAAATTGCTCATTTTTGTGTGTACTATTGATTTATAAAATTTAAACGATGGTTACGCTTTAATTATCATAGAAAGTAGATGAGAAATTGTAAGGATTTATTCTCAAACTTTGATAACTTGTCAAAGTAGGAAGGACTATAAAAAGTACATTAAAATATTAAAGCACCGCAATCAATTTAGTACTCAATGGTATAATGAATGTATTGAACCTGTACAGGTTGTATAATGTAATTTAATATATTTCATATAATGTGAAATATTTTAAAAATATTTATTTACTGTGCATATTCCAAATATGACGAAATAATTATATCATTACATGGCCGTAGACTTTCAAATTATGCTTCTGTTACACTATCTATATTAATTTTTGTACATCTTTATTCCTTTCCCCAAGAAGCTGCACAAATCCTAATGCATGTCCTTATTATCTTCCACCTGGATTATTGCAACCTCCTGCTCTGTGGCCTCCCTTCTAACAGTCTTGCACCCCTAAAATCTATTCTAAACTATGCTGCCTGACTAATCCACCTGTCCCCCCGCTACTCCCTGACCTCTCCTCTCTACCAATCCCTTCACTGGCTTCCCACTGCCTAATGACTCCAGTTCAAAACCCTAACCATGACATACAAAGCCATCCACAACCTGTCTCCTCCCTACATCTGTGATCTAGTCTCCCAGTACTTACCAGCACGTAACCTTTGATCCTCACAAGATCTCCTTCTCTACTCCCCTCTCCTCTCCTCTTCCTACCACTGCATCTGTCACGCTCCCCGGGCCCCGACGCCGTTCCCCACTCACCGCTCCGGCCCCCGGGTCCCCTGCCTCCAGCCACACGTCCTCCTCGGCACCCTCCAGGCTCCCGGGCTCTCGTTCCCGGCGCTCCTCTGCGACCCAGGACACCCTGTCTGTCTCCCCTGCATCCTCGGCACCGCTCCCTGCTCTGGCCTCCGGCACCCGGGCATCGCGCATGCGCATTAGGGCGCGCGCGCGGTCACTGACCTCCTCTTAAAGACCCAGTACTCCTAAACAGGATATTGCATCAGTCAGGGTCAGGTATATTAGGAGCTTCCTGCCTCTAGGGCGTCGCCTGTTCTACGAGTTCTGTAGCTAGGAGTTCAGGTCCCCTTTGCTGTGCCTCGTTCTCACTTTATGTCTTCCACAGAACCAGTTCTACCAAGCAAACCTGGTCCTGACCATAACCTGTCCGAGTGGTCCTACGGGGACTGTCAGCTGAGACGCCACCATCTTCTACAGTCTGAACCTGCCTTCTACCCTCGGCTTCACCTGGTGACCTCAGCCTCCTCTACCGGTTGGACTCTGCTCACGTCTGACGTCTCTACCTGCCACCGGTATCCGGGCACCATCATCACACCTGGCACCAGGAACTCTTTGTCCCCAGGGACTTCCTCATTCCAGCTTCCGGAAAGGACTCTGACCTTATCCCGCTTAGTGCTCCGGCAACCGTGCACCTAGGCCCTCTGGTGGGGTGACCGGACAGTCCCTGTATAGGGGTTCGCTCTGTGTTGCTTCACTGGGGGAGTCCGGTGCACGGCCCAGAGGATCCACCACCCGGGCGTAACAGCATCCAAGATTTCTACCGTGCCTCCCCCATCCTCTGGAACTCTCTGCCACAACATATCAGACTCTGGCCTACCTTGAAAAGCTTCAAAAGGAACCTGAAGACCCACCCCTTCCGACAAGCCTAGAACCTGCCGTAAACCTCAGTCTGCTATAGCACCGTACGACCATCTGTACTTTCAGCAACTGTATCCTCACAGATCCCTCGTAGACTGTGAGCCCTCGTGGGCAGGGTCCTCTCTCCTCCTGTACCTGTCTGGGCTTTGTTTTGTTGATGATTACTGTACTTCTCTCCATTATGTGTACCCCTTTTCACATGTAAAGTGTCATGCAATAAATGGCGCTATAATAATAATAAATAGTAATAATAATAATAATAATAATAATCTTGTTACCGAACTCAGTCGCAATGCATATGCAGCCCTACTGCTAACATAAGTGGTCTATGGGGTGTTTAGAACTGGCATATGTGTAGTTTTTATGGAAGACCAGTTTTCTTCAGCCAAAAACATCACTCTTTCCATAATAGTCAGGTGCCATAAATATGTGGTAGCTGCGGTTGTACCATAGACCCCCTACAAATCCTTCCCACTGGACCTCACGTTAACAGTGGTTTTATTTTACCTCTACCGTTTTCCTGACTGCTCCGTGCAGATGTTACCAAATTACTTTTTTTCACTAAATTCCAGTGTTCATATAGGATTAAGTGGATTGTGAAAGTCTGATTATTTTTTTTACATAAGTTGCATGAAGTATTTTTTAGGAGCAATTATCTTTTCTATTACTAGTACACGATTGTACTTAAAATGTGTTATGCAAAGACTAGTGAATATTAATAATTCATTTTTTCTCTACATCTAGCCTGGCTTTCTTTTGCAATGGCAACGTAACAACATTCTCCACAATTAACCGCTTCAAATCTCTATGCACAATTTTTTCCATAACATTATGGAAAGAGTTAAAACTTCTACCTCTTGCTTTTTCCGTTAAATTAAAACCACTTGGAAGAGAACCGTATGTTTTATTTTTCGGTCTCCAAGAGAAACTAAGGAAAAAAAAAGATTCTAACATTTGTTTTCCATTAAGAGATCCCAGTGTGCCTTTCATTATTCAAAATGTACAGCTTGTCTGGGGACTCACCCCAGAGTGAGAAATGAGGGGGTTATATCCTAAAAACCCCTAACTGCATGTTCAAGGGAAAGCATCCACAACTTTGTTGTTTGAGGTTCTCCAAAAGTAAATATTCATTCCCTAGATAATTTTCCACTGAAATGCAATGCCTTGGAAGAATAAAGCCTCCCCTTTGGGATCATGGCCATATATCACAACTTGTATGATGCTTTCTTGTGAAATTCAGTTATAATGTATCTCCTCAATATAATTTCTAGACAAATACTGTATAATCCCCGCATCATTCTAGTGTTACTCCCTGTAATTGTAAGAGAACTGGGTGGGATTTATTTTATTTGCATAGCGCCATCATATAGCTGACCCCATTGGAGCTCATAGTCTAAATTCCCAACGAATATATCTTTAAAGGGGTGATCCACTACTCAGCATTAGTGGCCACACATCAATGTAAAGCTCATAAAGAAAGCTTTTCTCAAATACCTTGTGTAGTACATCCTGCCTCTGAGCAGCGCTATTGCGGTCCGCTCATCCCTATCACATGACCCCCACGCTCCATGACCTTTGAGATCTGGTGATGTCACGTAAACTTCCAGTTGACCCGGCATCACTGAGGAGGGCCCCGGTTTCTGTGAGTTCCTGGGTTGTGAGCAGAATTTCACCGCTCATCACAGCCAAGCATCACTTTTGCTTACGGTGCTCTACAGCAAAGGAGAGAGTGCACAGGGACTGGGGCCCACCTTGGTGATGTCGGGTCAACTGGAGGTTGACGTGACATCACTGGATCTCAGAGGTCACAGTCAGAGTTCGGGAGTCATGTAAATAGGATGACCAGACAGCAATATCGCCTCTCAGGGTCAGAATTTACTATACAAGGTATTTGAGAAAAGCCTTCTCTATGAGCTTTACATCGATAGGGCCACTAATGCTGAGTAATGGACCACTCCTTTAAGGAAATCATGTAGGTCACAGAGGGTTGAATAAAATTATATCTTGATATACTGTATGATGATTTTATATATATATATATATATATAGATATATATATATATATATATATATATATATATCTATATATATATATATATATGATACTAGTTGTAGTACCCGGGCATTGCCCAGGATAGTAACTGTCTCTCTATCTCTCTCCCAGTCTCTGTCTGTCTCTGTTTGTCTCTCTCTGTCTCTGTTTGTCATTCCCTGTCTCTGTTTGTCTGTCCCAGTCTCTGTTTGTCTCTCCCAGTCTGTTTGTCTCTCCCAGTCTGTTTGTCTCTCCCAGTCTCTGTTTGTCTCTCCCTGTCTCTGTGTCCCCATCTGTCTCCCTGTCTGTCTCACTGTCTGTCTCCCCATCTGTCTGTGTCTATCTCTCTGTCTGTCTCTGTATCAGTCTCTGTCTGTCTCTATCTCCGTGTCTGTCTCTCTCTCTATGTCTGTCTCTCTCTATCTTTGTCTCTTTCCCCGTCTGTCTCTTTCCCCGTCTGTCTCTTTCCCCGTCTGTCTCTTTCCCCGTCTGTCTCTTTCCCCGTCTGTCTCTTTTCCCATCTGTCTCTTTCCCTGTCTCTTTCTCTTTCCCTGTCTCTGTCCCTGTCTGTCTGTCTCTTTCTCTGTCTCTTTCCCTGTCTGTCTCTGTATGTCTGTCTCTGGCTATTTTCCTGCCTCTTAAGGTGGTGTCACACACACCATTTTCTGTGACGTAGCAGCGACGTCCCGTCGCTGTCGCTGTGTGTGACATCCAGCAACGACCTGGCCCCTGCTGTGAGGTCACCGGTCGTTGCTGAATGTCCTGCTTCATTTTTTGCTCGTTGCTCTCCCGCTGTGAAGCACACATCGCTGTGTGTGACAGCGAGAGAGCGACGAACTGAAGCGAGCAGGGAGCAGGAGCCGGCTTCTGGCAGCCTGCGGTAAGCTGTAACCAAGGTAAACATCGGGTAATCAAGGGAAGACCTTTCCTTGGTTACCCGATATTTACCTTCGTTACCAGCGTCCGCCGCTCTCACGCTGCCAGTGCCAGCTCCCTTAATTACCCGATGTGTACTCCAGCTACGTGAGCAGGGAGCCGGCACTGGCAGCGTGAGAGCACACCGTTTAGCGCTGGCTCCCTGTACTCCTAGCTGGATTACACATCGGGTAATTAACCCGATGTGTACTCTGGCTAGGAGTGCAGGGAACAGGGAGCCGGCACTGGCAGCGTGAGAGCGGCGGACGCTGGTAACGAAGGTAAATATCGGGTAACCAAGAGAAGTGCTTTTCTTGGTTACCCGATATTTACCTTAGTTACCAAGCGCAGCATCGCTTCCACGCGTCGCTGCTGGCTGGGGGCTGGTCACTGGTCACTGGTGAGATCTGCCTGTTTGACAGCTCACCAGCGACCATGTAACGACGCAGCAGCGATCCTGATAAGGTCAGGTCGCCCGTCGTGATCGCTGCTGCGTCGCTATGTGTGACCCCAGCTTTACTCTGTCTATCTCTCTGTCTCTCTCTATCTGTCTCCCCACCGACATCTTATAACCTCACACATAAACTTCTTATACTAACAGTTTATTTTGTTCCTATAGCAACCACTCACAGCTCCTATTAATAACCTTTAGCTCGCAGCTCCATTGACTTTAATGGAGTTTTTTTGGAGAGTAACTGTAAAGCGCGGGGTTAAATTTTCCTGTCAAAACATAGTCAATAACGTTGCCTGAGTCACATTGGGTGTCTGTGCAAAATTTCGTGATTGTAAATGCGACGGTGCGGATTCCTTTAGCGGACATACATATACACATACAAACACTCAGCTTTATATATTAGATAGGATAATTCAAGATAAACTTTCAGACGGTGATCTACGGGTGTGAACCCACTGCGCCACGGGACCGGGCTTACCTTGGAGAGGCGTAACTAAACAACTACCTCATCTTAACTAGAACCTCCGATGGTGTAGTTAAGCTTGTGCTAGACGGTAGCCACCAAGCACCACTCCAGGGCAGTCCCCGGCTATGCGGCAGCTGACTCCTGAGGTCAACGAAACATGTAAAGATTCTGGGTCACGGATAGCACAACAGGATAGCTAGTACTGGTGGGATGGCTGGTGTGTACTGCCTGGTAGAAGAACAGGCAGGACAGCAGGCACTGGCAGGACAACAGGTTCAAACAGGACAGCAGGTATTAGCAGGAAGACAGGTACTAGCAGGATGGCAGGTACTAGCAGGATGGCAGGTACTAGCAGGATGGCAGGTACTAGCAGGATGGCAGGTACTAGCAGGATGGCAGGTACTAGCAGGACGGCAGGTACTAGCAGGATGGCAGTAACACTGGACTGATACTGGACATAGGAACACAGGTTATCATATACAGGACGAGCACAGATTGTTGGAGATTTGACAACTAGCAACATGCAGAGGTTGAACGCACACATTGCTCAGGCACTTCCCTATGAGGGAGGATGCCTTAAGTACCTTAAAAAAGATTCACTTTTTTACTCAAAAAGTCTCAAAAGTGATTAGTGACAGGAAAAAAAAGGCCATTTTTTACTTTGTGGCAAATTCATGAACCGCGTGCACCATTTTTAGGAATTCGGCGCTAAAAACTTTTGTTAATACAAGACAAAAAAGAAAAGTGATTTCAAACAATCCACAAATGATGATTCGTTGCCTGTGAATGTGCTGTGTTTACCATCTCTTCAGCGCATATGTTATTTGTCCTTGCGAATATGCCCTTTATGTAGTGTACTTTTTCTCTATCGTGTATTATGTCCCTTCTGATTCTTTCAAGGGAAAAGTTGATGCTTCTACTTATTAGAATAAATCACATTTCCTTTCTAATGTAAATGTTTGCAAATACTTGGGTTTGAGAAGTGAATAAACGACCACCGGGTAGAGCTGACACACATATACACAGAGAAGTATGCATGTCATGTAATCACGTATAAATACTTTATCTAGTGTCAGAAAAGTCGGCTTTATTTTTTAACTAATACAGCTAAAAAAAGAAGTAATGAAGGCAAATAAATTACAAAATATTGGTACCACTCCCTAAGGGACCCAGTATACATTGAATGAAAGTCGTCATTTCTATGGGATCAGCCGAGCACCTAATGGTTATGGTGTCCCCTCAACAATCCCCCAACAGATGATGCCAGAGGCGAGATGATTCCAGCCTGTTGATTTTCAATGGCGAAGAGATAAGTTCATGGAGGACACAGAATCACTTGTCTAAACATTCCTGTGCATGGCGGAGTCAAGGGAGATAGCTGTCCGCCATTCAGTTATTTAATGTGCATTTACTCTCTATTTGAGCCTTGACATAAAACTATTTAATGCTATATGAGGCCATGAAGCCGAGAGAGAGAGAGAGAGACCCCATCATCACTGCACACACCCCGGCACTACCACCCCCATCATCATCACTGCACATACCCCGGCACTACCGCTCCCATCATAACCGCACACACCGCCGGCACTACCGCACTCATCATCACCGCACACACTGACAGTACCGCCCCCATCATCCCCACACATACACTGGCACTACCGCACTCATCATCACCGCACACAGCGGCACTACTGCTCCCATCATCACCGCACACACATACGCACTACCGCACTCATCATCACCGCGCACACGCAGACACTACCGCACTCATCATCACCGCACACACGCAGGCACTACCGCACTCATCATCACTGCACACACCGACACTACCACACCCATCATCATTGCACACACCCCGGCACTACTGCACTCATCATCACCGCACACACCGGCCTAATAGAAACACGAGCACCACTTCTACATTTTTCACCCACTCCTGGTTTTGGCTTTAAAATACTGTGGTAAAAAGCTCACCAAATACTCAAAGTGTGCATATGGCCTTAAGGCCCCGTCACACGCAACGACTTATCTAATGATATCTCGCCATGGTCACGGATTAAGTGACGCACATTTGGCATCGCTAGCGACGTCGTTGTGTGTGACACCAACAAACGGCCATTAACGATCAAAAATACTCACCTTATTGATGATCGTTGACCAGTCATTCACTTTCAAAATATCGTTGTTTGTTGAGGTCGTAGGTTGTTCGTCGTTCCCGAGGCAGCACACATCGCTACGCGTGACACCGCGGAAATGACGAACTGCAGCTTACCGGCGGCCGCCGGCAGTGAGGAAGGAAGGAGGTGGGCGAGTGTTACGGCCGCTCATCTCCGCCCCTCCGCTTCTATTGGGCGGTTGCTTAGTGATGCCGCTGTGACGGCGCATGAACCGCCCCCTTAGAAAGGAGGTGGTTCGCCGGCAACAGCGACGTGGCTAAGCCGGTAAGTCCGTGTGACGGCTCCAAACGATTTTGTTCACCACGGGCAACGATTTGCAAACGACGGGGGCGGGTACGCTCGCTAGCGATATTGTTAACGATATTTCTACATGTGACGGGGCCTTTAGTGTCCTTAGTCAGTGTTTTTTTAGCTAAGTGTGGGAGGACTTTTACATTCAGCTAGTCAGCAATGGTGATCACTAGGGGATGTTGACACATACTATAAGTCCACGTGCACACGTTGAGTATTTGATGAGTTTTCTACCTCAGTATTTGTAGCCAAAACCAAGAGTGGAACAATCAGAGGAAAAGTGTAATAGAAACAAGGGCACCACTTGTGCAATTTTTAAAAAACTCACCAAATACTCAAGGTTTGCATGTGGCCTAACTCTCTTGATAAAGTGCCAGAAAAGTGCTACAAAAGTGGACGTATTGAACAGCCATGTAAAAACGCCATTGCAGTGCAGACATTCAGTCCTTTATCACTTCTTTTAACAGCTTAAGGCCCCGTGCACAAGTTGAGTTTTTGGTCAGTTTTTTACCTCAGTATTTGTAGCCAAAACCAGGAGTGGGCAAAAAATGAATAAGTGGTGCATGAATTTCTATTATACTTTTCCTCTGATTGTTCCACTCCTGGTTTTGTCAAAAAAGCAAAAAAGAAAGAATATCATTACTTACAGCAAGATGGAATTGCAGCTGTATATTGCTCAGGGCAAAAAACTACTACTACTCCAGCAGGATACAGCTAAACCCCCACTAGGTGGAGGCATCACAGGTGCAGGGGGAGCCATTCACACTCACTTCCAAATATGGAGGAGGTAATGGCTGGATGGTAAAACTGCACACTAGTGACTTGCATAGAGCACTGTTCACACTAGCAGATGCACAATCATAAACCCGCAGCCTGTTAGGTGACGCCCATACTATTAGATCAGGCGGGCTGCCAAGCCGTACCCCCACTGCGCGCTACATAGGGACAGAAACTCTAATGGCAAGGCTGAACAAAAAGGGGCCTGGCTGTATCCTGTACAAAAAAAATATATGAGGTTTTTTGTTAGCGTTATGGCCATAAGACGTATGCCTACAACCCTCGTCACGGGAACCTCATGCTTGTAGGTCCCTACACTATATATAATATCAAAAAGCAAAAAAGAAAGAATATAATTACTTACAGCAAGATGGAATTGCAGCTGTATATTGCTCAGGCCAAAGTGTAGTTTCTGTCCTTATGTAGCGCGCAGTGGGGGTACGGCTTGGTAGTCCGCCTGATCTAATAGTATGGGCGTCACCTAATAGGCTGCGGGTTTGTGACTGTGCGTCTGATAGTGTAAACAGTGCTCTATGCAAGCCACTAGTGTGCAGTTTTACCATCCAGCCATTACCTCCTCCATATTTGGAAGTCAGTGTGAATGGCTCCTGTGTTGCCTCCACCCAGTGGGGGTTTAGCTGTATCCTGCTGGAGTAGTAGCAGTTTTTTGCCCTGAGCAATATACAGCTGCAATTCCATCTCACTCCTGATTTTGGCTACAAATACTGAGGTACAAAACTCACCAAATACTCAACGTGTGCACATTGCCTAATTACTGCAGATTTTCCATCGGAATTCCAAGGGGGGCTTTACACGTTGCGACATCTCTTCCGAAATATCGTCGGGATCACGTTGTTAGTGACGCACATCCGGCACCGGTAACAACATCGCAACGTGTAAATCCTAGATGCGCCGATAAACGATCGCAAAAGCATCGAAAATCGGTGATCTGTGTAGTGTCGGTCATTTTCATAATGTCGGGTCAACCGCAGGTACGATGTTGTTCGTCGTTCCTGCGGCAGCACATATCGCTGTGTGTAAACCCGCAGGAGCGACAAACATCTCCTTACTTGCGCCCCGACGGCAATGCGGAAGGGAGAAGGTGGGCGGGATGTTATGTCTCGCTCATCTCCACCCCTCCGCTTCTATTGGCTGGCCGATTAGTGACGTCGCGGTGACGTCGCTGTGATGCCGAACGCACCTCCCCCTTGAAGGAGGGATAGTTCGGCAGTCACAGCAACGTCACCGACCAGGTATGTGCGTGTGATGCTGCCGTAGCGATAATGTTCGCTTCGGCAGCAATCACCACCGCATGTGCGACGGAGGCGGGTGCTATCGCGCTGGACATCGCTAGCCGATGCTAGCGATGTCACAACGTGCAAAGTACCCCTTAGATTCTCAGCAGATTACAGGAGCAGCAACATGGATATGATTTCAACAAATCTCATTCACAAGCTGTGAAAATTATCCTGTAATTATCTGCACAGACATCAACCTGATGTTCAGGGTTTTTTTGTTTAATTCTACAATATGCTAATTTCTGTCATAGATATTTCTGTCATGGATTGGTCATAGATTTGCTGCAGAAATTCCCCTTTAGTTTAATGGTGAAATAAATTCCACAACAAAAGTTAATTGTTGCAAGTTTTGCTGCAGATTAATCATGATGAATCCATTGCAAAATTTACAAAGGCGGAACGCTGTAAAGTAAATATAAAGCTACGCATAAGATTAAAAAAAAATGTTTACAAACCTTTACAAACTTCTGCAGCTTCTGTGACAACATAAAACTAACCAATTCTGCAGTAAGGCTATGTGCGCACGTTGCGTTCAGTACCTTGCAGAAATGAACGCATCCTCTGGCAGAATTTGTCATTGTCAAATTGGTTTTGACCACATAAACGCAGGAAAAACGCTGCGTTTTTAAATTCATTGTGCGCACAAGAAAACCCTATTTCCCATAGACTTTGCCTGGAAATCAAAAGGCACGCAATTTTGCATTAAAACGCTGCAGCTCAAAACGCTGCGGAAAGGCATGAAAAAACGCAACGTGTGCACATGGCCTAAAACACTGCATTTTCTGCAGAATCTTTTTTTACTAATTGCTCTTGCAGCGATTTGATAGCACATGTGCGCTTCAAATAGCTGCAGAAACACTGCGTAATGGATGCAGTTTTTTTGTATAAAAAAGCCGATTGCATGCATTCGGGATGCTGCCCCCACCATAGACAGAGTGGGAGCTGCATCCAGAACGCACAAATAATTGACATGCTGCTTTTATAAACGCACGGATTTGGGTCAAAATTTTAGCACCCAAATCGCTGCGTTCATAAAAGCAACGTGCGCACGTATCATGCACAATCTACATAGACTGTGCAGGGGACGCAGGACGCATGCATTTACACTGCAGTGCTATACGCAGCGTAAATGAATGGAATTACGCAACGTGCACATGAGCCCTTACTCATTGGTTTGTATGAGAGAAAAACTACTGCAAAAATCGTGAACGAACTGAGATGCTGTAGTTTTAATAAACACGCTGCTGTTCTCAAATTCAGTCATCAAAATAAAACCAAACGTGTTCATCAGATTTTCTGAAATCTAAGCTTTTGCTGGCACTGTTAGGGCTCATGCGCACGTAACTACTGATTCTTCTGCAGCGATTTGACAGCACATGTGCGCGTCAAATCGCTGCAGAAACACTGCATAATGGATGCAGTATTTTTGTTAAAAAAAGCAGATTTCATGCGCTATGGCTGCTGCCCCCACCATAGACAGTGCGGGAGCTGCATCCAGAACGCACATAAAATTGACATGCTGCTTTTATGAACGCACGGATTTGGGTCAAAATTTTAGCACCCAAATCACTGCGTTCATAAAAGCAACGTGCACACGTATCATGCACAATCTACATAGATTGTGCTGGGGACGCAGGGCGCATGCATTTACGCTGCAGTGCTATACGCAGCATAAATGCATGTGAGTACGCAACCTGCGCATGAGCCCTAAAAAAGCAGCTTTTAATTTGTATTAAAAACATAGCAATAGAAAAAAATAAAAACACTGCAAAGACATTGCATGTGAACCTAGCCTTAGGCGGGCTTTGCACACTACGACATCGCAGGTGCGATGTCGGTGGGGTCAAATTGAAAGTGACGCACATCCGGCATCACATGCGACATCGTAGTGTGTAAAGGCTCGATGATACGATTAACGAGCGCAAAATCGTCGTAATCGTATCATTGGTGCAGCGTCAGCGTAATCCATAATTACGCTGACGTGACAGTCCGATGTTGTTCCCCGCTCCTGCGGAAGCACACATCGCTGTGTGTGAAGTCGCAGGAGCGAGGAACATCTCCTACCGGCGTCACCGCGGCTTCCGTAGAATATGCGGAAGGAAGGAGGTGGGCAGGATGTTTACATCCTGCTCATCTCCGCCCCTCCGCCGCTATTGGCCGCCTGCCATGTGACGTCGCTATGACGCCGCATGACCCGCCCCTTTAGGAAGGAGGCGGGTCGCCGGCCAAAGCGACGGTCGCAGGGCAGGTGAGTGCATGTGAAGCTGGCGTAGCGATCATGTTCGCTACGCCAGCTATCACACGATATCGTACCTGCGACGGGGGCGGGGATTATCGTGTGCGACATCGCAGCATCGGCTTGCGATGTCGCAACGTGCAAAGCCGCCCTTAGGCTATTTGCGCACGCTGCATCTTTGTGGTGACGACAAAGATGCAGCCTGTGGACACAGAAATGCAGCCTGGGGCTAAAAAAACGCACCCAAAAAATGCATGCATTTTTGACAACACATTTTTTATTCAATGGGTGAAAAATAGTGATGCAAATACTGTAGTGATGTAATATTGATGAAAAATCCGACCCCCGTGGGTTCAAAGGCAGCAGAGTGCTGGGTTTGGGCTGAAAATTCTCAGGGTATTCCGGGTATTGATCCAGATTTGGTACTCAGGAAATAAAAAAAATAATAAAAAAAGTAAAAATAAAGAAAAAATAATAAAGCAAGCCTGCTATACTTACCGAGTCACCGGTGTGACTATACACTCTTGGGGCCACTTCAAGGCCGCTTATTACCTTCATTGCTTATGCACTTCTTACCCCGCCCATCAGCATCTGTGATTGGTTGCAGTCAGATGTGCCCCCACCCTGAGTGACAGCGTGTCTGATGCTTCCAATCACAGACCCAGTCTGCGGGTCTAAAGCATACAGTAAAACTAAATAATAAAATAATAAGTCAGAGCACAGTGACAAAATGCAAAAAGTTGACATGCTGCATTTTTGCGGTCATCACCAAAAAGATGCAGCCAAAAAAAAGCTGCAACGTGCGCTCAGCAAAAATGAAATGTCGTAGACTTTGCTGGGGAAGGAAATACATGCAGTTTGGTGACCCAAACTACACCCAAAAAACATGGCAAAAACGTGTCAAAAAAATGCAGCATGCACAGTGTCTTATTTTTAGGGAAACACAGTAGTAGCTCCCATCAGAAGAAATTTTCTGGTTCACAGTAGCACCTTTTTAGGTACCCATAGATGTACCAACATACCTGTTCTCAGTTGCACCTGATCTTAACCTTTGAAAAATATACATTATAATGTAGAGAATGTACAGAATAGGAGGACTGATATACATAGAGACTGAGGGATTTCAAAGGTTATAAAAATGATAAGGGGTCCAAAAAGTGGTACAGGTGCATGTAACTAAATTGGAATATTATAAAAAAGTTAATATATTTCAGTAATTCAATACAAAAAGGGAAATACATATATTATATAGAGTCATTACACACAGAGGGATCTATTTCAAGGGTTTATTTCTGTTAATGTTGATGATTTCAACATACAGATGTGGCTGCAGTCACTGCTCAATATGTCGGCACTGATGCGCTGTAGAGCTGCCTGTCAATCAAACTGCCAAGGCGTGCTTGTAGCTGCAACTCACAGTATACTGAGGGGTGATTGAAGCCACCCACCCAACACGCATGTACAGTTAGGTCCAGAAATATTTGGACAGTGACACAATTTTCGCGAGTTGGGCTCTGCATGCCACCACATTGGATTTGAAATGAAATCTCTACAACAGAATTCAAGTGCAGATTGTAACGTTTAATTTGAAGGTTTGAACAAAAATATCTGATAGAAATTGTAGGAATTGTACACATTTCTTTACAAACATTCCACATTTTAGGAGGTCAAAAGTAGAGATGAGCGAACCGGTCGCGGTTCGGCTCGAGGTCAGTTCGCCAAACGGAGGTCCCGTTCGAGTTCGGCTCATCGAACGTTCGACGAACCGAACTCGAACTGCATAGGAAACAATGGCAGGCAATCACAAACACATAAAAACACCTAGAAAACACCCTCAAAAGGTGTCCAAAAGGTGATAAACAACTCACAACACAACACAAACACATGGGAAAGTGACAAGGACATATACTCATGCGAAAACAAAAGAGCTGGACAAGGAAAAAGAGGAGGACACACAGATATATGAGTATATGCAAGGAAACATCGATGCCATTACTGTGCAACTTGAGCCCTGCTCATTTTAGGCATCCAATCTGGATAAATTGCCTGAGCTTGCCACGTACGCCTTGGGGATCTTGTCGTGTCCTGCAGCCAGCGTTCTCTCAGAACCTGTCTTCAGTTCTGCTGGGGGTCTGCTGGCAGATAAGCACACGTGTCTGTCCACTGACAATGTGGACATGGCTCTCAGAGGACTTTTCTTCCCCTGGGTCAGCCAGGGGACGGGAAAGGCACGCGTATTTTTGAGAGTGCTTCACGCAAAGCATCTTTTTCATGTTGAAAATTGGGTCAACTGATGCCAGTCAAGTGGGGTGTGTGTGGCCCAATTAGTGGCAACGAGGGAGACTGTGGTTGGAGTCCCCTCGCTGTGTTTCTAAAAGAACCAAGATGAACAAGTCATGGCTCTCAGAGGACTTTTCTTCCATGGGGTCAGCCAGGGGACGGGAAAGGCACGCGTATTTTTGAGAGTGCTTCATGCAAAGCATCTTTTTCTTTTTCAAAAGGGGGGTCAACTGATGCCAGTCAAGTGGGGTGTGTGTGGCCCAATTAGTGGCAACGAGGGAGACTGTGGTTGGAGTCCACTCGCTGTGTTTCTAAAAGAACTAAGATGAACAAGTCATGGCTCTCAGAGGACTTTTCTTCCCCTGGGTCAGCCAGGGGAAAGGCACGCGTATTTTTGAGAGTGCTTCATGCAAAGCATCTGTTTCATTTTGAAAAGGGGATAAAGTGATGCCAGTCAAGTGGGGTGTGTGTGGCCCAATTAGTGGCAACGAGGGAGACTGTGGTTGGAGTCCCCTCGCTGTGTTTCTAAAAGAACCAAGATGAACAAGTCATGGCTCTCAGAGGACTTTTCTTCCCCTGGGTCAGCCAGGGGACGGGAAAGGCACGCGTATTTTTGAGAGTGCTTCATGCAAAGCATCTTTTTCATCTTGAAAATTCTGTCAACTGATGCCAGTCAAGTGGGGTGTGTGTGGCCCAATTAGTGGCAACGAGGGAGACTGTGGTTGGAGTCCCCTCGCTGTGTTTTACATGATTTTCGAAGGGCATGACATGCCTAAGAGGTTGAGTTTCATCATCTGCAACTTGTTGGCAACAGAAAGGCTGCCTTTACACCCTTTTGAGACCGAGGCTTTTCGAGACCTTATGCCCATTGCAGTGCCCCAAGAGCCGATGGCCAGTTGTCACTCCTTCTCCAAGAAAGGCGTGCCCGCGCTACCACAGTAGGTCGCACACAACCTCACCGATTCCTTGAAAAACTCTGTGTGTGACAGGGTGCATTTCAACACAGATACTTGGACCAGTAAGCATGGACAGGGGAGTTACATGTTGCTGACTGGGCACTGGGTAACTATGGTGAGAGATGGAGAAGGGTTTGCTGTACAAGTCTTGCCGTCCCCACGACTTGTGTGTCAATCCTTCCTCTGTATGTACAAGTTCCTCCACTGCTTCTGCCTCCTCAACCTCGTGTGGGTCCTCCACCTCGGCCCAAACCCTGTATGGTCAGGCCACCGTTCCTTGTAACTGCGCCCAAGGAATCCCACACACCTCCTTACTATGCTGGCAGCAGAGCTCAAGGCCATCAGGCGGTCAAATGTTTACTTTGAAATGTAGGGGAAATGTGAGACACCGCTGAGGAATTGTGGACGGTTAGCTCTGGAGAGTGAGACCGAGTTTCATCAATGGTTGTCTCCACTCAACCAGCAGTCAGGGAAGGTCGGGTGCGACAATGATGCAAACCAGTCTGCGACCCTTCTTCAGGGCAATGTGACACACGGGCCTTGTATGGCTCACGTGTTGAATCTGATTCTCCAGCAATTTTTAAAATACCATCCCGGCCTACATGGCCTTGTGCAGTGGGCACGCTGCTATGTGCTCACTTTCATCCTTCGCACCCAGCAGCTCAACAACTTTCATCGCTCCAGAAGTCTTAGGGTCTGGCAGTTAAATGCCGGAAATGCGATGTTCCGACACGCAGGAATTGGAATCTGCACATGTTGCAGCGTGTGTGGCAGCACCGCAGAGCCCTGCTGAAATACAGTATGACGTATACCCTGGGCTAACTTGATCCAGAGGTGGTGCAGATCACGCTGCTGGAGTGGTGTCAGATCAAGGACCTATGCACCCTTCTACACAGTTTAGAAATGTCGACGAAGATGTTTAGCACTGGCAATGCCATTCTCAGCGTGACAATTCTGGTTATCTACATGATGGAGCACACTGTAAGCATTATTCGGAGTCAGGTATTGGTCCAAGAGGAAGGTGAGGAAGTACAGGAGGAGTCATATGCAGAAGGGATAATAAGATCTACAAGGTCCATACGGTAAGCGGCACCTAGGCAGCAGTTATGGTGGGGGATAGGGATTAACAAGGGCGCTTAGTATCAGCAAAAATTGTTGAGGAAGGTGCAGGAGCCATGAAGAAATGGAGGACGAACTTGCGATGGGCATGGAAGACTCAGCAGATGAGTGAGAGCTTGCTCACATTTCGGTTGTGCGAGGTTGGGGGGAGAGGGCAGAGGAAGGAGGCACGATTCTCACCTCTCTGCCACCAACACACCAAGGACTTGGTCCTCCTGGATGCACAAGACACATGAGCGTCTTCTTGCTGCACTACCTACAACATGACCCTCGGATTGTACGAATTCGAAGTAATGCTAACTACTGGGTTGCCACACTGTTAGATCCCCGGTACAAGACAAAATTTGGCGAAATAATTCCTGCCATAGAAAGGGATGCACGTATACAGGAGAGTATGCAGAAGGTGGCACGCAATCTTAGATCTGCTTTTCCACTAAACACCAGTGCTGCACAGAGTGAATCTCAACGCTTTGTCATGGATAGGAGGAAATGGTCTTTTACTTGTCCACATCTGAGGGACCGAGGGCTGGCTGCTGTGCTGAGATGGCATTGAGTATGGTGTCCCTGCAGAGTTGCACTTTTGGTCATATACAAAATGAGTTGAAAAAGGACAGATACTGGTGGAAAGGGGGACAGGTGTGTTGGAAAGGGGAAAAAAGTTTTGGTCCGTGGGTTTGGTGGTTAAGCAAAAGTAACATTTGATGAAGAAACACCATCTGTTACGGTGGGACTGGCAGATTTGAATAAGGTGGTATATACTATGTTACCGCTATATAACGAAAATTAATAAGAAAAGAAAGAGAAAGGTATATATCCCCATCAGCAGTCAGTGTCCACCGTGCTCCCAGATGGAAAAGGAGAGGTTGGCAACTGGAAGGTTAGGTGGAGGATACAGAGCTGTGTGGCTATGAAACTAATAGTAGCCTGAACCAAGTTAGACGCCCCTCGGATCTTGAGACTGGGTGCCCTGTTAGCGTCACAGGGTCCACACGCCCACCCAGCCCAGGAACTCCCTGTTAACATCACAGGGGCCATTCAGTACGCTGACCGTGTGCATTGGGGCCACACCTGTGGACAGCAGGCGCATCAGCAGCAGCAGGCCTGTTAATGCCACTGGGCTGCACAAGCAGGACTTGTAGGACAGCAGCTGGTCTTAACCGTTCTGCGTTACCAACTGTGGTGGCGGCCTGCATCGACGCCCTATCCCTACCTACCTCTGGCCTAAAGCCGCAATGGGTTCAACACATGGAGGTGTGCTCTTTCGGAGCATAATAGAAGACTGCGCACCTCCTTGTTGTCTCCAGCCCCTTTAATAACCTGGGTCCGCCCCAAACCAGGGTGGACCACAATGCACCTCCTGGAGACAAAAGCAGAGTGATACGTCATGAGTGGCATAACTAGCGTCCTATTTGGAACCGCAACTTCAATGGTGACCTCATGGCTGTCATGACCCAAAAAGCTCACCAGTCATCGTCTGACCATCAATAATGAGGTGACAAGTCATAGGGGCGGGCCTCTGCAAGCCATTTGGGAGTGGCCTGGCCACATCGTCAGGACACCTGATGCCCTGTGGTCTAAATGGGCCCCCCACATCAGGGGCAGGGCCAAAGAGTTCATTACCGGACCTAGTTTCTGATGCAGTAAGTGCCTGACCATGGTCAGTTGCATGAAATACAGTCTCTGAAAAAAGACTATCAGCTTTAGCATGGTGTCTAGGCACAACACAGGACTTAGACCCGGCACGGAGTGCAAGTACCTGTGCAAAGAGGCTTTTCGCACTAAGTGTGGGAGCATGCGCTGTAGCCCGAAATGAAGACTTAGCCTCAGGAATGGCACAGTCAGGCTGAGCATACTCACTAGGCGAAACACTGGAGTTAGGCTGCGGCTGGGGTAAATCGGCACACGCATGCGCACTAGCTGCCTCTCCACACTTAGACGTGGAGGAGAAAGCAGCCAGCTGGACAACCCGAGGCACAGGCCTAAATGGCAGCTGATGCCTGGGCGCAACTGAAACCGCAGCAGGCTGCTTGCGTTTAAGGCGTCACCGTTTTGTAACAACAAATACCATCCAAAAGAACAGGTGTACTTCTTCCCATGGATAATCTGATATGATCCCTTTTTTCATGGACACGACCATCGCTAACAAATGTAGATGAGGCCAAAACAGCAGCTGCTTCAATGGATCTGAAGTGCTCCATAAAGTGGCCTCTCCTCCACCCCAATTTCAAGATCCCAAATACTCCATTCCTCTGTGGTGTCAATCCAATCGCACTTGCTTCCTAACAGCTCTCAAGTTTCCACCAGCCCTGCTGAGTATGGGGTAACAGAGATGGTTGAGTTTGCATAGCTGTTCAGTCGCACTATAGCCTGGGAATCAGAGGTCTGCTCCAAAGCTGCAATGAGTACAGACAAGGAAGTTATTATTGTTTTTATTATTATTGATTTATAGAGCACCATTGATTCCATGGTGCTGTACATGAGAAGGGGGTTACATACAGAATACATATACAAGTAACTATAGACAGACTGGTACAGAGGGAAGAGGGCCCTGCCCTTGCGGGATTACATTCTAAAGGATTTTTGGGAGGAGACAGTAGGAGTGGTTTAGGTTGAGCGTCAAGTATGTATGGTGGTGGTGTCATTGAAGGTTATAGTCATTTCTGAACAGATGAGTTTTCAGATTCAGTTTGAAGCTTGCGGGTGTAGCAGATAATCTGACGTGTTGAGGTAGCGAGTTCCATGAGACAGGGGAAATGATCTGCGCAGATGGCCAGAAGCTTTGTGAGTGGGATCCAGGCCCCGATGAAGAAGGTGCTGAGCCTAATCTACACCCTCATTTCCAAAAAGTAAATCCTCCTGGTGGAGACAATAGGGAACATGATGAGGAGCACAGATACCTGATTGGAATGACAACTTTACTATTCGGTCAGGGCAGGAAGAGGTTGTCTCGGAGGACTCAGGACGAGGGGAATGAAAACACACAGGGTTATTGATGAGGTTGGAGACCATACTTACTGTCAAACCAAAGTCAGCCAGTCGATGAGGTCAGCAGAGGAGGTGGAGGAGGATGCTACTGACGACGAGGTTACGTTGCGTCTTCCTGGCCAGAGACAAAGTACTGGAAGCACGTCAACAACTGAATCCTGGACCACAACTTTGACTCTGAGCAGAAGTCGTGTTGGCTATGCAGGTCGCATGGGCTGTAAGCCTTTCCTAGCCTGTGAATTTTTGGACATCGCAAAGGATCAGCCAAGTCATGGAATCTGTAAGATTTGTCAACAATCTGTAAGTAGAAGGCAAAAACTCACACTTTTGAGTACTTCCTCCATGAAGTATCACATGGATATGAATTGACAGCGTGAAGGTGTATTGCTCAGCTTTAGCAACTGTCAACGCAATATGCTTATTTGCCATTCATTGCATGCATTGTTGCAGACTACACACAAGGGGCTGCTGTTTTTTTGGATCTGCCTTTGGTCACTATAGCAATATAAAATTGCTCTTCGGGTGTGGACTTGGAGATGCTGTCTATGAACAGAAGGAAAAGCTAAAGGTGTGTGTTACAGCAAGGAGCCACCGCGGAAACAGTTCGTTCAATTGTGAGGGGAGTTGTGTTGTACTTTGATAATGAGCACTGTAACGTCAGTGAGCAGCATCCTGTGCCACAGACCAACATTCTTACGGTGCTGTCTATACTGTTTACCGTGAGAGGAGCGTAAAGTCTGTATTTCTGGCAACTGGATATCACAGTACCCGGGTACGGTAGGCTGTGCCCAGACAATAATGCGGGCACACAACACTTTGTTTTATTAGCAAAACACATATCTGTTCTGGGTAGGCCGACTATATAGACAATAAGACTTGCTGCCTCTGCACTGTCAAATTGTCACGTACAGTTTAAATCATAGAGGGACAGCAACACATGTTTGCATTGACTGTTGCTTTTCAAGATTTCCATGACTGTGTTGCAGAGCTGTGTGGTTTGCATTCACACTGTTATCATCTGCATTATCTGTGAGGCTTCAGCTAACAAGGGTATTCAGGGTGGGTAATGTGTTTTGTCTATGTTTAGGTAGATAACTTGGAAGCTCTTGTGATGCGCCACTGGTAAGTCGTGTTCGCACACACACACACACACACACACACAAACACACAATTACTGCTACACAGAGGGATTAGCAGGTAGTAGGCAACAGAATAGATTGTTCAATTATTTAAATTGTATGCATGGTTCTTATTGTTTGTTTTGGTAAATTTAAACAATCATTTATCAACCCAACTGCCTAGAGTCCTTTTCCTGTTGCCTGGTTTTGCTGCATACTGGAGAGCCCACCCTGTACACGACTTAAAATGAAGCATAAGTCGCAATGTGAATTTCACTGTGCTACAATGCGGCCTAACGTGCCTGTGCAACCACCGCCTGCTCCATCAAGTGCATCTGCGTGCTCTTCATCCTCTGTGACTGTGGGGACAGCAGTCACACATGGTTTTTCACACTGAACTTCCACTCCTTTACCCGCAACAGGGAGTGTGATTGGCAGGTCATCACTTGTTTTGGAAGTGGAAACAGAAGGTATTGTTGAGCTGTCAGACATCGAGAGAACCATCATTGGATGAAGGCAACATTATATCCACGCCTGCACCTTCGTGAAACATTGGCTGGACTACCTGCAGTTAATAATTGCATTCCAGAAATGGAAAGGAGTGTAGAATGCACATGTGTTGTACCTTGCTTGGCAGCAAGGAACACTAACTTAGTATTCCAGACAATTTTAGGATGGCAGAAAAAGAGTCAGCTCTTTGGGCAAATTAAATAGCGTGGCAAAAGTGGACAGATGGGTACAGTGGCCGTGTTCTGTGGGTACCAGGACAGTAAAAGAAGCCTCACTTTCTATCCCTCCTAATGATCAAATGCAGCAAGGAATTCCCTGCGTTTGCTATAAAATTAGCATAGCAAAATGTGCATGAGGGTAGAATGCAGAGGTGCTTGAGATTGCTTGGCACAAGTGGCACAATAAAGGAGTCCTACAGCCATTTTTTGTATGCCACTAAGTTGCAGTATTTTTTGCTATCATTATAGCTTATTAAAAACAGAGCAGGAGGGTGTCATGCAGAGGTGCTGCACATAGCTTGGCACCAGTGGGGCACTAATGGAGTACAACAGCCACTTCTTGTATGCCACTAAGTTTACTCAATTTTTGGTATTATAATGTATTAGTAACAATGAGTTTGAGTGTGCAATGCAGGCAGACGTGCTGCAAATATCTGTGCACTACTGGGACTATCCAGAAGTCCAACAGCCACGTTTAGGATGCCACTAGGTTCACTGAGTGTTTGCTAGTATAATGGCTTAGTAACAATGAGTTTCAGTGTGCAATGCAAGCAGACGTGCTGCAAATATCTGTGCAATACTGGGACTATACAGAAGTCCAATAGCCACGTTTAGCATGCCACTAGGTTCACTGAGTGTTTGCTAGTATAATGGCTTAGTAACAATGAGTTTGAGTGTGCAATGCAGGCAGACGTGCTGCAAATATCTGTGCACTACTGGGACTATACAGAAGTCCAACAGCCACGTTTAGGATGCCACTAGGTTCACTGAGTGTTTGCTAGTATAATGGCTTAATAACAATGAGTTTCAGTGTGCAATGCAGGCAGACGTGCTGCAAATATCTTTGCACTAGTGGGACGATACAGAAGTCCAACAGCCACGTTTAGGATGCCACTAGGTTCACTGAGTGTTTGCTAGTATAATGGCTTAGTAACAATGAGTTTGAGTGTGCAATGCAGGCAGACGTGCTGCAAATATCTGTGCACTACTGGGACTATACAGAAGTCTAATAGCCACGTTTAGGATGCCACTAGGTACACTGAGTGTTTGCTAGTATAATGGCTTAGTTATAATGAGTTGGAGTGTGCAATGCAGGCAGACGTGCTGCAAATATCTGTGCACTACTGGGACTATACAGAAGTCCAATAGCCACGTTTAGGATGCCACTAGGTTCACTGAGTGTTTGCTAGTATAATGGCTTAGTAACAATGAGTTTGAGTGTGCAATGCAGGCAGAGGTACTGCTAATATCTTTGCACTAGTGGGACGATACAGAAGTCCAATAGCCACGTTTAGGATGTCACTAAGTTCACTGAGTGTTTGCGAGTATAATGGCTTAGTAACAATGAGTTTGAGTGTGCAATGCAGGCAGACGTGTTGCAAATATCTTTGCACTAGTGGGACGATACAAAAGTCCAACAGCCACGTTTAGGATGCCACTAGGTTCACTGAGTGTTTGCTAGTATAATTGCTTAGTAACAATGAGTTTGAGTGTGCAATGCAGGCAGACGTGCTGCAAATATCTTTGCACTAGTGGGACGATACAGAAGTCCAATAGCCACGTTTAGGATGCCACTAAGTTCACTGAGTGTTTGCTAGTATAATGGCTTAGTAACAATGAGTTTGAGTGTGCAATGCAGGCAGACATTCTGCAAATATCTTTGCACTAGTGGGACGATACAGAAGTCCAACAGCCACGTTTAGGATGCCACTAGGTGCACTCAGTGTTTGCTAGTATAATAGCTTAGTTATAATGAGTTGGAGTGTGCAGAGGACAGGAGGGTACAGTGCCAGGGTTGTGGGGCTCTGGGTAGAGGAATGGAAGCCTTCCTTTCTATTCCCTCCTAATGGGGAAATGCAGCGAGGAAATCCCTGATCTTAGCTACACAGACGCTGTCTCTGTTTTCAGGACCTGTCACCTATGGCTCTGACCCTGCCGGTATGAGCCCTTAAAAGGACTGATAGAAAGTGCTCTCCCTAAGCTGTCCAGCGCTGTGTATGGAGTGCATACAGCAGTATCGGCGATAGGACTCAGGTCGGAGCTGCGCCAGTGATGTGTGACACCAAGGACGCAGAAGGCAGATAATGGCGTGCTGGAGGAAAATGTCCGGTTTTATAATGCAGGGACATGTGACATGGACATCCTATCACACATGCCGTTGCTTCTCTGGCTAAAAGTCCACTTAGCGGTGTGTGTGTCTGGGATTGGCTGACATGCTGGCCCTCCCCACTACACGCGCGCGCTTAGGGAAGGAAGACAAGAAAAAAAAAAAAAATGGCGATCGCCATTATCCATACAGCAGTATTCTGAAGGCGCTGTTCCCGCACACTATACACTGAAATTTCATAATAGTGTGATTCACAGAGTGACTTACACTATTACAGCGGAAAGCCAGCTAGGATTTAGCTGTTTTTTTGCTGCTAGAACCGTTCTCGAACGTTTCTAGAACTATCGAGCTTTTGCAAAAAGCTCGAGTTCTAGTTCGATCTAGAACAGGCCCCAAAATCACTTGAGCCTAGAACTGGAGAACCTTGAACCGCGAACCGCACTCAACTCTAGTCAAAAGTAATTGGACAAATAAACCAAACCCAAACAAAATATTTTTATTTTCAATATTTTGTTGCGAATCCTTTGGAGGCAATCACTGCCTTAAGTCTGGAACCCATGGACATCACCAAACGCTGGGTTTCCTCCTTCTTAATGCTTTGCCAGGCCTTTACAGCCGCAGCCTTCAGGTCTTGCTTGTTTGTGGGTCTTTCCGTCTTAAGTCTGGATTTGAGCAAGTGAAATGCATGCTCAATTGGGTTAAGATCTGGTGATTGACTTGGCCATTGCAGAATGTTCCACTTTTTTGCACTCATGAACTCCTGGGTAGCTTTGGCTGTATGCTTGGGGTCATTGTCCATCTGTATTATGAAGCGCCGTCCGATCAACTTTGCGGCATTTGGCTGAATCTGGGCTGAAAGTATATCCCGGTACACTTCAGAATTCATCCGGCTACTCTTGTCTGCTGTTATGTCATCAATAAACACAAGTGACCCAGTGCCATTGAAAGCCATGCATGCCCATGCCATCACGTTGCCTCCACCATGTTTTACAGAGGATGTGGTGTGCCTTGGATCATGTGCCGTTCCCTTTCTTCTCCAAACTTTTTTCTTCCCATCATTCTGGTACAGGTTGATCTTTGTCTCATCTGTCCATAGAATACTTTTCCAGAACTGAGCTGGCTTCATGAGGTGTTTTTCAGCAAATTTAACTCTGGCCTGTCTATTTTTGGAATTGATGAATGGTTTGCATCTAGATGTGAACCCTTTGTATTTACTTTCATGGAGTCTTCTCTTTACTGTTGACTTAGAGACAGATACACCTTCTTCACTGAGAGTGTTCTGGACTTCAGTTGATGTTGTGAACGGGTTCTTCTTCACCAAAGAAAGTATGCGGCAATCATCCACCACTGTTGTCATCCGTGGACGCCCAGGCCTTTTTGAGTTCCCAAGCTCACCAGTCAATTCCTTTTTTCTCAGAATGTACCCGACTGTTGATTTTGCTACTTCAAGCATGTCTGCTATCTCTCTGATGGATTTTTTCTTTTTTTTCAGCCTCAGGATGTTCTGCTTCACCTCAATTGAGAGTTCCTTAGACCGCATGTTGTCTGGTCACAGCAACAGCTTCCAAATGCAAAACCACACACCTGTAATCAACCCCAGACCTTTTAACTACTTCATTGATTACAGGTTAACGAGGGAGACGCCTTCAGAGTTAATTGCAGCCCTTAGAGTCCCTTGTCCAATTACTTTTGGTCCCTTGAAAAAGAGGAGGCTATGCATTACAGAGCTATGATTCCTAAACCCTTTCTCCGATTTGGATGTGAAAACTCTCATATTGCAGCTGGGAGTGTGCACTTTCAGCCCATATTATATATATAATTGTATTTCTGAACATGTTTTTGTAAACAGCTAAAATAACAAAACTTGTGTCACTGTCCAAATATTTCTGGACCTAACTGTATTAGTGAAATATGTGCTGGTAGAAAATAAACTTTATTTCTCCCAGAAGCCAGTATCAGTACAGCGGCCAGGCACCTTCATAATGCTATTAAACTGCAAATTAGCCCTACATCTGCAGGTTACTAGTGTTAACTGCTTCAACTGTGTTTATATCTGCTGGATAGGCGAGATGAGAGAAAATTGACAACTTTCTTTCCAAATAATTTTTTTTTACTTCATCTCATTTCATAAGTAAGGGGTACTTTACATGTTGCGACATTGTTACCGTTATATCGTCGGGGTCACGTCGTTAGTGACGCACATCCGGCGCCGGTAATGACATCGCAACGTGTAAATCCTAAGTGCGACAATGAACGAGCAAAGAAGCGTTAAAAATCGCTGATCTGTGTAATGTCGTTCATTTCCATAATGTCGCTACATCAGGAGATACAATGTTGTTTGTCTATCCTGCGGCGTCACACATCGAAGTGTGTGAAGCCACAGGAACGACAAACATCTCCTTACCTGCGTCCACCGGCAATGCGGAAGGAAGTAGGTGGGTGGGATGTTATGTCCCGTTCATCTCTGCCCCTCTGCTTTTATTTGCCGGCCGCTTAGTGACGTCACTGTGATGCTGAACTCACCTCCCCCTTTAGAGAGGGATTGTTCGGCGGTCACCGCAACGTCGCCGACAAGGTACGTGCGTGTGAAGCTGCCGTAGCGATAATGTTCGCTATGTTCGCTACGGCAGCAATCACCACATATCACATGTACGACAGGGGCGGGTACTATCGTGCTCGACATCGCTAGCAATTGCTAGCGATGTCGCAACGTGTAAAGTACCCCTAACTGTCTGTTGGTCAATACTTGCAACAGATTTCGTGGAAGTCTGCTTTCTTGACCTTTTTCCAATTTTATAAATGTGACTTTTTTTCCAATTTTCTCCTACCTTTAATATATTCCTTTAAATGCAGTGTGATGGAGGTCAGTATACCATAAACTTAGGATTTTACATTACTATTTTGGTGCAGAACAATCTGATCATGACAGTATGTTGTCATGCTAGGTACGGGGAATTACCAAACGCATGGTGAAAGGGAAGGGAAACCCTGTGCTTAGGGAGAGGGAAGATGGAGATCTCTGACTGAACCTACTGCTGGTCCCTGGGGTCCCTCACCACCCTAGATAGGTTCTGCACCTATGCGCCGAGCCAGATACCTGACACAAGTTATCCCTAGTGCTGGGCTCTAAATAGGGAACGGATGAGATGAGCTCTTCATCAACCCCACTAAACAACTATAGAAAACACAAGGAGGACACACAGGGAAAAGCATGTACTACTTATCATTAGATGACTCAGGTAGAAGTTCAGCAGAGCTTTCAGAAACGATACCCCAGAGGAGTACAAGCCACCTGCTTGCAACCTTGGTTTGAAGGAACTGAAATTATCACCAGCACAGTCCAAAGGAAGGAAGGGGTATTTGAACACCAAGGGAATACTGATAATCAGTCTTCCGGTCATGCGCAGTATGAAGCCGGGTGTACGTGTCCTGGCTTCAGAGAGGTCTACTGCACATGACTGGAAGTGCCCGGCATTCAGAAGCATGGTCACAGCGAACACAGGTACGCGCGGCACCGCTCGTGATGCTGCATTGAATAGTATGTTAGTAGACCCCTGTGGGCATGCTAATGTGACACCCCTCGACTATTCAGGTCGTCACAGGGTACTGCACAAACTTCCCTTCCCATGCAATATTCAAATCCCTCATGGTTCTGGGTCCCCATCTTGCAGGGCTGCCTCCAACAGCAAATCAAATCCTAGATACACCCTGCACCACACCCACCACGCACACCAGCGGAATCGGCTCGCCCACCTAGGGGTCAGGTAGGGGAGGTGAGGAGTGTAGAAGAGAAGTGGGAAAGGAGAAGTGTGGTAGCCCTCGAGCTGAGAGAAGCTCAGAGGAAGCTGGGAGTAGTGGCTCCCAGGAGAAGCTGATTAGGTTGCAGATGGTGGTCTGGACCTAGAGGAGTCGGACCCCCGATCGCAGGGGATTGAGGCTAGGTGCCTGGGACCTGTCAAAGAAGACGGTCAGCAGCCTGGTCCTATCACCGGTCCGGGACCAAAGGCACGGCGGGGTACACGGACCCTAGGTCGGGGAGAAGCTTCAGGAAACCCAACAATTAACCTGCAGAGAACGGAGCCTTTATGGACTGTTCCCACTAGCTCCAGAATCGGGGTACTAGCGCAACGAGGGGGGTAGGGCCTTCCAAACAAGCAGTCCACTGAAATCCCAAGCATGAGCCCTGAGAGCAGGCTCCTTCACTTACCCACAGTGTCGAGCGGGGCCCGGCAAGTTTCAAGCTACCGGGCTACTACGGAGAGCTCCCCTTTGAGAGGCAGCAGCACCCAGAGACTTGGTTTACCTGGTTGTCAGCATCTGCTTATTTACTGAGCGAGTACCTGAGTGACCCCTTCACGGCACCCCGTTGCATCATCCAGAGTCCCGGGGCATACCCCTACCCGTGGAGGGCAATGACACCTTGCTGCCCCACTTCATCACCCCGGGTACTCCCAATGGCAGTGGCGGTACTCCCAGTTACCGCACACCACGGGTGGCGTCACGACCTATAACTCCCCTGTAAATACCCCCTCTCACTTTAGAGTGTGGCCCCTAAGCTCCCGGGTCCGCAGAACCTCGAGCCACGAACGGACACCACCCCCGGATCCGAGCGGTTTGATCCGCTGCTGGGGCGGCACACTAACATGCTAAGAGGGCGGCTAATTAAGGGATATAAAGCTCTTGGGACTAGTCCCCACGCTCATTAGCATAAGATAAAGGATCTTTAGAAATATTTTTTCTAAAGATCTCTTTATCTATGCTACTATAGGTTGGGACAGGTAGGCAGGGATTAGCAATATGCACCCAGAACTGCTCGTGGCATAATGCACATGACAGGTTCCCTTTAAGCTTTCAAAACCTTTTGAAAAATGAAATTTTAGACCAGAGAATAAACTTGAAATATAATGTTAATGTCTGGATTTGAGCTTAAAAATATTCATATCTAGTACATAGTTAAATCTTCCTCGTATTAGTAAGACGACTGCACAGACAGAGGTTCCTTAATTAACATTCTTGGGCCCTGTGTCTGGGCTTTATTCCATGGTACAGAAGAGGCAATGTTGGGATTTCTCCACTTATAAATTATTTCCTCATGTACTCAGTGTGAGAAATGGTTTACTAGTTCGGACGGGGTGACTACTGAAGAGCTGCTGAGTTTGAGGTCAGTGTTGTGTTTGGCGTCCATTGCACTGTTACTCGGCTTTAACATTACCCATTAAAAATTGGGGAATGTAGATTATAAAACAACATGGAACAACATGATTGGAACTGCAACGTGTCTATTCACACTAAAGGGGGCTTTACACGCTACGACATCGCTAATGCAAAGTCGTTGGGGTCACGGAATTGGTGACGCACATCCGGCCGCTGTAGCGATGCCGTTGCGTGTAACACCTATGAGCGATTTTGAATCATCGCAAATACGAGCAAAATCGCTCATCGGTGACATGGGGGTCCATGCTCAAATATCGTTACTGCAGCAGTAACGAAGTTGTTCCTCGTTCCTGCGGCAGCACACATCGCTCCATGTGACACCGCAGGAACGAGGAAGCTCTCCTTACCTGCCTCCCGGCCGCTATGCGGAAGGAAGGATGTGGGCGGGATGTTCATCCCGCTCATCTCCGCCCCTCCGCTTCTATTGGGCGGCGGTTCAGTGACACAGCTGTGACGTCGCTGTGACGCTGAACGAACCGCCCCCTTAGAAAGGAGGCGGTTCGCCGGTCACAGCGACGGCGCCGGGCAGGTAAGTAGTGTGACGGGTCCGGGCGATGTTGTGCGGCATGGGCAGCGATTTGCCCGTGTCGCACAACAGATGGGGGCGGGTACCCACGCTAGCGATATCGGTACTGATATCGCAGCGTGTAAAGTCCGCTTAAGTCTATTGTGGAATATTGTATTAGTAAATTCACCATTGATCAGTATGGAAAATAACATGGACAATTCAACAAACTTTTTTAAAAGGATTCTTACCGATACCTGAAGTTTCCATTGATGTAACAATATGGTAGGAACTGCCGGTGGGTATATGTTTATCAGTAGCAAAATAGTAAAGAGGATCCTCTTATAATATAATAACAATATTTATTCATTTATATAGCGCTGTTAATTCCACAGCGCTTTACATACATTGGCAACACTGTCCCCATTGGGGCTCACAATCTAGGTTACCTGTGAGTATATTTTTAGAGTCTGTTATGTCATGTTCTGCTAAGTGTAACAACTCATGTATTGATTGTTGTTAAAAGGACCTCTCCTTGTAAATGAAAAATGACTATGCATTTGTGTACTGCAAACAAGAAGAACACTAACGGAAAGGAGTTTACACAGTGTTCAAACATTCATCCTTTGGCTCCTGACAAAGCCACGAGCGAAACGCGTAATGGGGCACTGGGCAGTGGGGTTTCTATATCGGAGCATGTAATATGGCACTTATGGGTTACTACTCTAGGGCCTTTGTGATTTTGTTTTCTATGGCAATCTTTTTGGGCAGTGTCTTACCTTGTACCATAGGTTACTAATGACTGTTTTTTGTGCCCAGGTTCTGCATTTATATGTATGGTCTAGCTGTACACATTTATGATGGCCCCTATGTACAGTACAGACCAAACGTTTGGACACACCTTCTCATTCAAAGAGTTTTCTTTATTTTCAGGACTCTGAAAATTGTAGATTCACATTGAAGGCATCAAAACGATTAATTAAAACATGTGAAATGAAATACTTAAAAAGTGTGAAACAACTGAAAATATGTCTTATATTCTAGGTTCTTCAAAGTAGCCACCTTTTGCTTTGATTACTGCTTTGCACACTCTTGGCATTCTCTCGATGAGCTTCAAGAGGTAGTCACCGGAAATGGTTTTCCAACAGACTTGAAGGAGTTCCCAGAGATGCTTAGCACTTGTAGGCCCTTTTGCCTTCACTCTGCGGTCCAGCTTACCCCAAACGATTTCGATTGGGTTCAGGTCTGGTGACTGTGGAGACCAGGGCATCTGGCATAGCACCCCATCACATTCCTTCTTAGTCAAATAGACCTTACACAGCCTGGACGTGTGTTTGGGGTCATTGTCCTGTTGAAAAATAAATGATGGTCCAACTAAACGCAAACCGGATGGAATAGCACGCCGCTGCAAGACGCTGTGGTAGCCATGCTGGTTCAGTATGCCTTCAATTTTGAATAAATCCCCAACAGTGTCACCAGCAAAGCACCCCCACACCATCACACCTCCTCCTCCATGCTTCACGGTGGGAACCAGGCATGTAGAGTCCATCCGTTCACCTTTTCTACAAAGACACGGTGGTTGGATCCAAAGATCTCAAATTTGGACTCATCAGACCAAAGCACAGATTTCCACTGGTCTAATGTCCATTCCTTGTGTTCTTTAGCCCAAACAAGTCTCTTCTGCTTGTTGCCTGTCCTTAGCAGTGGTTTCCTAGCAGCTATTTTACCATGAAGGCTGCTGCACAAAGTCTCCTCTTAACAGTTGTTCTAGAGATGAGAAGGTGTGTCCAAACTTTTGGTTTGTACTGTATATCCATCTGTATCATTGATGCTGTTTAACGTTTTGTATAATTATACATGCTGCCATCATGTTATATGCTGACAAGATCCACACTGCCTTGTTTTTATGGGTTGTGGGGTGATTTCATCAGATATCTCGGCAGGGTTGTGTTATGTGTGTCTGATTATGAATAAAGTGTTTGCATTTTTGGATACATTATTGTTGACTTGATTTACTGAAAGTTCATAGGTTTTCAAATCCTTTGGGCTGTTTGCCTCACCGAAGTGAATGTGATACAACAGAGGGCACATCTGAATCCCTTCAAGATTCAAGTAAAAAGATGTAAGCCCCCCTAAAGGAGTACAAAACACTTTTTCTAGTGTAAATGTTACCTGAAATAGACATTTGCTACAAAAGAATGGATATAAGATTAAAAATAGTGATCCAAATTTAAAAGGAAGCTATAAAAAAAGACAGTTTAAATCCGACTTTTGTTGTTAAATGTATTTTTTTTACATTTGGAAAAGTTTCAGTTTTCTACATTACAGTTTGTAATAAAAAATGTGAATCTAGTAATTTTCAGACTGGTCACTGGGGCTTTTTTTTTTTACATTTTAACTGCCTGTTGTTTTAGGAATTTCACATGTACATTAGCCACAATGAACAGACTCCAAAGCTATATTTTATATTGAAGCATCTAATGAGCATGTGCAAAGGTTATTAGGAAAGGAAGGGGAACATGGTCAGCTATGACATCACCTATTGTGATTGGTCCTTCCTCTATTATCAGGTCTGCGTAGTGGTTTTTAGGTGTCGCTGCAATTTTGCTTTTGTATGATAAGAATGCCTTGCTCAAAAATTTTACCCAAAGGATAAGAAATATAAGTCTATAGAAGACCCAGTAGCCAGTGTGAAAATTGCAAGATAATTCATTTTGCTTTTTTTTACTTAAAGTACCACTAGTGTGTTTACATTTTTTTTTATTTCCACATCTATTAGCTATTAGTAATTACAGGTGCATCTCAATAAATTAGAATTTCTACCACACTTTTTCCTTCCACTCAACTTACCATTAATATGCTTGGATACAGCACTCTGTGAACAGCGAGCTTCTTTAGCAATGACCTTTTGTTGCTTACCCTCCTTGTGTAGTGTGTCAATGGCTGCCTTCTGGACATCTGTCAAGTCAGCAGTCTTCCCCATGATTGTGTAGCCTACTGAACCAGACTAAGAGACCATTTTAAACGCTTAGGAAGCCTTTGCAGGTGTTTTGTGGTAATAATTCAAATTTTGTGAGAAAATAACTGTTGGGTTTTCATTGGCTGTAAGGCATTATCATCAACATTAACAGAAATAAACACTTGAAATAGATCACTCTGTTTGTAATGACACTATGTTAGATATGTGTTTCCCTTTTGGTATTGAATTACTGAAATAACGTTTTGATTATTTTCAAATTTATTGACATGCACCTGTTTGTTCGGTGTGTGCATTAAAATACTTACCAGTCATTGTCTTTTGCTATTTCCACCTTTTCTCTGGCCCTCTGCTGCATCCTCTGAGTGCTGTGACGTAGCGACCACCAACGTGGTAAATGGTCGCTATATGTCACAGTGGAGAAGGTATCTGCGATATCTAGACGAAAAAGGTTGCTATGGGACTTGTAGTCCACAAAGGCTTCTTGCTACACATAAGGGTCAGGTTCCCTTTAATAATCCCAAGGTGCTCTGCAGGGCTGAGATTCACAGACCTCCACCTGTGGGTGTGGCTCGAGGGGTTAAAGCAATCCAGTCTCAGAACCTGGGTGGAGTGTGTCTAGGGCAGTCTAGATAGAGACTAGCTCTAGACTTCCAGCGTGTGTGCTGGGAGAGAGTGAGAGCAGAGCTGAGAACTCTGCAGGGAGCAGCCTGTGTGGAGGCTGAGCACAGGACTCCGTTATTAAGACTGAGGTGAGTGCAGCCAGACGAGGGCTGTAAGGCCGAGCCTCTCCTGGAGGAGACCCAGACCCAGTGGTCTGCAGAGGGCCCTGGGGCCGCGAGGGAACCTCAGCTAGAGGTGTCTGCTGGCAGGGGCCAGAGAGAGAGGAAAGTGGTTAACTTCCACTATGAACTTGTAATAGAGTCTGCTCTGTAAGCTGCAGAGCCGGAAGCCTGGAAAAGCTCCAGGCCTGCGTGGAGCACTTATAAGTTTGTGGACCCTCCTGGAACAGCCGAACGGGGCATCGTAAGACCGTCTCCTACGGCAAGGGGTGCCTGTGTGACGGGGACCCGTATGGACGGTGCATAACCCGGCTGTGTTCCGGATGAATTTACATGTACAGCAAGGACAATAAAGCTGTTTGGATCGGACTATTTGAGTCACGGCGTCTTTGTAGTCTTGGGGGACCCCCACCCCGCTACAGTGCAGATATGACCAACTAGCTCAGTTGTGACTAGAGTTCCTGTGTGGACTGGAAATAATTTCCTTAAAGGGAACCTACGACCAGTTTTGGGACCTATAAGCTGTGGCCACCACCAGTGGGCTCTTCTATACAGCATTCTTACATGCCTTATAAAAGAGCCCAGGCCGCTGTGTAGAACATAAAAGTCACTTTATAATACTCACCTAATGGTCGCTGCGGTGGACTTGGGTCATATGGGCGTCTCCGTTCTCCGGTGTCGGCGGCTCCTCTTTCGGCCATCTTTGTTGTCTTTCTTCTGAAGCCAGGGTGCATGACGCGTCCTACGTCATCCACACTTGCCAGCATTGAGGTCCTGCGCAGGCGCACTTTGATTTGCCCTGAGCAGGACAGATCAAAGTATTGTAGTGCGCCTGTGCGGGACCGGCGAGTGTGTATGACGCAGGACGCATCATGCACACAGACTTCAGAAGGTGGACGAAGATGGCCGAAAGAGGAGGCACTGGCCCCGGAGAGCGTAGATGCCCAATCAACCCATCTGCTCGGCAGCAACCATTTAGATAAGTATTATAAAGTGATTTTTACGTTCTACAGAGCGGCCTGGGCTCTTATATACAGCATGTTAGATGCTGTATATAAGAGCCCACTGGTGGTGGCCGCAGCTTATAGGCCCCAAATCTGGTGACAGGTTCCCTTTAATGTAAGTCTATGAGACTCAGAATGAGGATCTCATAGACTTATGTGACGCCCCTGCACTAGTCAGGGTGTCACAGGGAACTGCACTCCTGTCCTTATCATGCAGAACCCACCCTCCTTGGTTCCAGGTTTCACCCAGTGGTATTGCTACCAACCGCATTCAAACCCCCAATCCACACTCACACCAGTACAGGACAGACAAGCCAGTGGGTAGGTCTAGAGAGGAAAGGGCTGCACACCAAAGGGTTAAGCAGACTGGTGGGAGGTGACAAGTCAGTGAGCTCCAGGGGAGCAAAGGGAGAAGAAGTGTAGTAGAAACTCTCAAAGGGGAGAGGGAACCGGGGGTTGGAGCCCCCAGGAGAAGTGAAGTAGTGTGAGGGGCCGAGGAGTCGAAGCTCCCAAGAGGTAGTACTAAATTGGGACACAGTAAAAGCAATACTATTGGGAGCGGACACCTGGACGTGCTCTCCTTCCCAAGCAGCAGTGGTGCACTGGGACTTTTGGTTCACCTGCAGCCTGTGTGTGTAATGACTTTACAAAACATCATCCAGCACCACGATAACCGGCCTGAGTGAGTACATGGTCATCCCCTGCTCCAGCAAGCCTGCGCTCCCCTGAACTCCACCATCCAGAGTCCCGGGGCCTTCCCTACCCGTGGAGGGTAACATCATCTGGCTGCCCCATCCCATCACCCCAGGTACTCCCACAGGCAGCGGCGGTACTCCCTGTTACCGCACACCATGGGTGGTGTCACAAACTATATCTCTCCTGTAAATAATACCCCCCTTCTTCATTCGGGTGTGACCCTTAGCCCCCGGGTGCGGAGACCCTCGAGCCACGGGCAGTGACATCCGGATCCGAGCGGTTCGACCGGTGCCTGGGCGGTACACTTACAATAAGAAAAAAAGTAATGGTCTGTTGTGTGTGCCGGCCAAGCAGAGCTGCAGTAGCATGATGCAGAAGAAAGAGACATGATCAGCGCTGGAAACGGCAGATGACAACAACTAGTATGTGTTTAGATGCGCACCATGTGCATACATTACTGATGGCTAATGGATGGCGAAATAATAAAAAATGCTTGAGTGGTACTTTGAAGATCGTGATATGGAAAAAATGTACCATATTTTTAAAAAAATACATCTAACACAAAAAATTGATTTAAACAAAAGGACATTTTTTATGACAATTTTCCTTTCAAGGTCACCTTGACATATCATATAATCGCAAACTAGAGAATCAAAGTAAAATATGGTTCTTAGTAATGATACTGTACGTCAGAGTAAATCAATTCCCAGATGTTATATCTGCGGTCTGCAGCGGGGTCTCTATATTGAAATTACATAATACAAATTTACCCTGGATGTGTGATTGGTCTGATCAGCTCTTCATTGGAAATAACAGAGTGTTAACCGATTCATTTTAAAGCTGATAACACATCCTAGGATGTATGAACATGATAACAAACTGTTCAGCAAGTCATCGATGATATCACAACTAGAGCACCGCAGGGTTTTGTGTATTTGCCTTGATGTCGTCTCATACAGACCCTGGAGATTACATTGATTCTATTATAACTCATAAATTCGCTGTTGAAAGAATCCTCATCGCTACAGTATGTCAAGTACTTTAGTAAAAAACAAACTTCATGGTAACATATGGGACCAGTATGGCATATGTCAAATTTTTAATTATGAGTAGGCTTCTTTGAAATCTAAAAATATACTGTATTTTGGTGAACAAAAATAAATAAGAGGTCTGTGAAGTTCTGTATCTTGTGGCCAAAATCTAAAGAAAACATATGTTGTAATAAGTAAAGCAAAAGAGAATATTCCGCTCTCTGAGAATATTCTGAGCGTTAAAATTCTGTAAGCAATGGCAGAAATAATGTATTTTCCTAGTTTCCCAGTAGACATGAGCAAGTCTATGAACAATTTGGCTCACCGGCATTTTGTTCAGAGGGCAAACTTCTTAGTACAGAGCTGTAGTTCCACCATGTCTTACAATGGAGGATGACTTATGGGTTCAAAATGATAACTTCAAAGTATAACAAGGTAAACAGAGATTCCATTCATAGAAGTGTGTATGTAAAGTCCCCGTTACACGCAACGACATTGCTAACGAGATGTCGTTGGGGTCATTGAATTGGTGACGCACATCCGGCCTCGTTAGCGACGACGTTGCGTGTGACACGTACGAGCGACCACTAACGATGTAAAATACTCACCAAATTGTTGATTGTGGACACGTCGTCCATTTCCCAAATGTCGTTGCTCGTGCAGGACGCAGGTTGTTCGTCATTCTTGAGGAAGCACACATCGCTACGTGTGACACCCCAGGAGCGACAAACAACACTGTACCTGCGTCCTCCAGCAATGAGGTGGGCGTGACTTCCATGCGGCTGCTCTGCGCCCCTCCGCTTCAATTAGACGCCTGCCGTGTGACGTCGCTGTGACGCAGCATGGACCGCCCCCTTAGAAAAGAGGCTGTTCACCGGCCACAGCGACATCGCTAGGAAGGTAAGTATGAGTAACGGGTACTAGCGATATTGTGCGCCATTTTCAGCAATTTGCCCATGACGCACAAACAACGGGGGCGGGTGCTTTCACGAGCAACATCGTTAGCGATGTCACTGCATGTAAAGCCCCCTTAAGGCTGGAGTCTCACTGGTGTATGGCAGCCAATGCAGGAGCATCGGATATGATATGCTAACAACCCTTGGCTCCCACTGTGCTGCGAGCGTGAGCCTAGTGTCATGCAACTGTGATCTGTTTTTGCAATCAAATCACAGATGCGGAGGAGAGGGAGGGATTACTTTCTCCATCTCCTGCACACTCAGCTTGTGCGTATATCACACTTCACTTGGATGTCGTCCGACTGCAGTCGGATGTTTCACTCACACCCATAGACTTGTATGGGTGCGAGTGATAAGAGACTCACAGACAATCAGAGCATGCTGTGATTTTTTTCCTCAGTCCGATTAGGGCTGAGGAAAAACTCGCACATCTGAGCTGCAGCATTGTCTTACATCTTACATGGGGCCATGTGCGAGATTTTCTCACTTTGCACTCATGCAAGTCAAACGCCAATGTGACTCTACCCTAACAAGTAGTACGGACTGTATCAGCACATAATGAGTGTTCAAACCAAGTACAGCCACTTGGTGCACCCTTCGTGTGGCTAAAAATTTAGATGCACCTTCCCACTTACTTGTTTTCCCTTTATCCCCAACCTCCCCCCTTTTTTTGATTGACAGCTCTGGCTTTATAGAGCCTGAAAATGCTTGGGTTGGATGGAAAACAAGTAGGTGCGAAGGTGCACTTAAAGGTATTGTCTGGGACTATTTAATTTTTTACTATGGGCCTAAGAACTAACAGGATGGTAGTTGCTAACCATCTGCCTGTTCTTCCTGGTGCCTGACAACACAGAGTGGTCAGAGAGTGCTCCTGCCGGTAATTCTCCAGCTTCCACTTATGTCACAATGACAGGGCAGCAGCTTCTCTTTTGCTTTGCTGTGTTTATAGTGCACGACTGCTGATGTTGACAACTGGCTCCCTCCTACCTAACTGTGAGGATCCGGCAGTCAACCAGTAGGACATTGGCTGTTACGCCACTGAAGAGGAAGAGCTGCTGTGTTGATGTGGAGCAGCTAAATCACCGGCAGAAAAGGTCTGTAACTGCTGTGAGCCAGCGTCAGATAGAACAGGCAAGTAGTTAGCAGCTACCTGCCTGTTAGTTTTTCGGACCATAGTAAAAAAAAATAAAAAAATTAAAAAATTTATAACTATCCCTTTAATTTTATGGACACACCAAGTCTGCATTGACCGCCTGGACTTGGTTTGAGCATTCTGCACTGACAGGCTCCCTTTAAGTTATATAGTACTGAAAGGGACAGGCTGCAATATACGATGCCGTGTGTACGTACAAAACAAAGGGAACCACTGGGCAATCCTGAAGTTGGACAAAACCTATTTAAACATTAATAAATAATCGCAAAAATAAGTCGTCAATGTTTAACCCCTTCACCACCCGGCGATTTTCTATTTTTGAGCTTTTATTTTCCCTCCCCTTCTTCCAAGAGCCATAACTTTTTTATTTTTCTGTCAATATAGCCCT